>NC_061100.1:29079348-29081848 GCF_015104395.2 Macrobrachium nipponense
CATAACATACATAATAATACTACATACATACATACATATACATATAACATATATATATATATATATATATATATATATATATATATATGTGTGTGTGGTTGTGTGTGTGTGTGTATGTATATATATATATATATATATATATATATATATATATATATATATATATATATATATATAGTTCCTGGCTTCTAGTGATATTCAATAAAGTTACCTTCTCTAACACCGAGGCCGATATACCATCACTTGTTTTCCGTCTCGTCTGACATTTTCTCTATTATTTTCCACAAGATTTACTCTCCCTTTCCTCCTGCTTCTCTTCCCAGATCTCGTCTTACTCTCCCTCTTCTCTCCTCTTCTTAGACAAACTCGTAACAGTAACTCTCTTTCCTCCTCCTCCTCCTCCTCCTGTTGCTCCTTCTGCTCCTGCTCCTCCTCCCCCTCCTCCTCCTCCTCCTACTCCTCCTCAACCCTAATAATATTGTAATGCCTCGTGTGGTCAGCACTTTCACCTCAACCAGAGCCGGCGGGTTCCTTAGAATGTTGCTCGTGCTTAGCGGTTGTTTATCCATATTTATTTTGTTAGATTGAATTATCCACTGTTTTTCTACTATCTTTTATTGCATTATTAATTCCTCTGTTAATGTATGACCGACTGTTCACTTTACGAATCTAAAGTCCACAGAGCGGAATAAACAGAATATTTTTGTTTTTGGGGAAAGCATAAATATTTTGCTTTGTGTACTCTAAGCAGAATGACATTCCGAAACCTAATGTTATACTCATTTGAATTTCAGTTTATTCATATGAGACTGATGACGATTATAAAAATCTCATTCACTGCACTTGGGAAAATGTTATTCATGATTAAAAATGCTTGTCGTCAACCTTATTTTTTAGCTATCTTCATTTGCATGTTGACATTTTCTTTCGTGTTTAACATGACGAAGCTCAATCGTTAGGTAGAAGCACTTGAAACTAGCGTCACCGAAAAGCTACGAAACTTGTCTGCAGCGTCACAACAACGCTACAAAATTCCTTTGCTTATAGGAGGAATGTCTGCATCGTCACACCAACGCTACAAAATTCCTTTGCTTAGGAGGAATGTCTGCAGCGTCACAACAACGCTACAAAATTCCTTTGCTTAGGAGGAATGTCTGCAAGTACCGGAAAAGTAACGCTACGAAGCTCACTTTCTGAGCAGAAAAACTTGTTAGTAGCATCGCTGGAATCTGGACTTCATTACATTTTCATCAGTGACTTATCCGTTGCTGCATACAGTTTTATCTTCTGTATATAGTTCTTGTGACTTATCCGTTGCTGCATACACAGTTTTATCTTCTGTATATAGTTCTTGTACCTTGATTTTTGTTTTTCATAGAACTGCCGGTTGGATTCATAAACGACACATGAAAATAATGAAATTTCTAGGAGAGTTTCTTTTCTTTTGAGGTAGGAACCAATAGTTTGAATTTACTAGCGAAAACAAATTGGAACTCTTTCTCAGTATGGCAGTGTCTTTATATTTCGTCCAGAAGCTAAGATTTCCTAAGTCATGTCATAAAATTAATCCGATGCTCCTTTGTAAGCTGAAAATATTAGTATAGGCGCCAAAAACCTCCTGTAGTATTCCAGCACTAACTGTAATGGCTGCCCTGGAAAATCTGTTGCGCAAGGTTTTCATTTTATTTCTAATCTTTTTTTTTTTTTTTTTTTTTTTTTTACTGTGACGAGAACTGGATCGTCTCCCTTGAGCTAAAGACAAATGACCTTTGAACTGATTGCAGGCTGTTGAAGCCACAAAGCAGTTTGTGATTCTCTCTCTCTCTCTCTCTCTCTCTCGTCTCTCTCTCGTCTCTCATCTTCTCTCTCTCTCTCTCTGCCCGTCCGACCTCTTTTCTTAACGTGCCAGGCTTTTGAATCATTTCCTGATGTTCAATAGGCTTAGTTGAAGGTCTTTGGTCAATCTGTTGATGATTCTTTATTTATTTTTTAATATTTTGATTAAATTATTATTCTTTATTACTTTCTTATTATTTCTTTGTTCTGTGTCCTTGTGGCATTCCCTTCTCTTGTTTTATTTGCACAATTGCGATTTCTAGACAAATCAACTGTACATTAATGTCTGTTGAAAAGTTTTTAAAAGTATTATTATTATTATTATTATTATTATTATTATTATTATTATTATTATTATTATTTATACAAAACATGTAAGTATTGAAATTCGTACCCGGAAGTAAAAATGGAGATGAAACAAATAATTATCGATATTTATACGAAAAAGCCTCATTTCTAAGTATCTCTGGCAGCTGTGGTTCAAAAATTTCGCTTCGCTCTGTCGCTTTAAAGGTCAGGGAATTTCAGAGTTATTTTCAAACTACGGCAAAAGGGCGGGGGTTGGGGGCGATAGTGCCGTTAGGGCACTTTACGTGGTGCACTGTAGGCTTTAAAAAAGGGTGTTTGCAACGTCCCTTCGGACCCTGACTGCATCCACTTATTA
>NC_061100.1:29089348-29111848 GCF_015104395.2 Macrobrachium nipponense
TCTTCTGCGGTTAGGGTCCAGGAGAGACCTTCCAAGAGAGACCATCATGTAAAGTTCTTTCCAGTTGAATGAGATCTGCCGCTTGAGAGTCATTTGATGAGAAATTTAGGATGTAAGACCAAGCAGTTTGATCTTCATATTATACTGTTGGATTGCGTAAAAGACATTCTTATATGTATACATATGTATACACACACACAAATATAAATATATATATATATATATATATATATATATATATATATATATATATATATATATATATATATATATATATTGTAATTCCACAATGGTCTCAATGGTGAAGTATATAAGAGATCCTCACGTGACAGTGAAAGGAGTTATCAAGATTTGCAACGTTTATTCCAAAGTCATCTTTAGGGTACTAAACAATTTTATGAAAACAATATGAGGTCACAGATAACAATAAAACAAGTCAACAAGCTAATTAGGTATGTAAATTAACATTGTTCAAAACAAAAAGATACTTAGTGGAAATATGCAGTTACTACAAGTCACAGTGCAAAACTATAAAATATCTAACAATTCGTTTAACTTTTAGATAATTAAGAATAAAGTTTTTCAACAATTCGTTTATCTTAAAAGATCATCACTCAAATTCATGTTGTTAAAAGAACTAATGAGGCATCCTTCAACTAACAATCTGTCATGCATTGATGAACTTCTAAAAACTACTCTAGCGGAATTTTAGTCTAAAAGGTGTTCAAAGTCTCTTACGTGACAAAAGATGGTACTTGAACTTTTGCAGCCTGTGCATTTTATTTATGCTGCGTAACTCTCTTACTTAGTTCCTTACCAGATTGCCCAATATAAGGTAAATTACAAGTTGAGCTATTAAATTTTGTTCACCTCTCCTGTTGGCATTACTGGTTTATTACAAAATAATGAATTCTTGACAGACGAATAATTGCTAAAAACTCAATTTATTTTCAGACATTTCAGGCTACGTATAATAGATAATTCTCAACGGTATGGCAAAACTAAGATATTTTCAATTTCAAAATTACTTGATCTTTCGTGACTATAAAATGCTTTTTGGGGGCCTATTAGAGCCAAGTATCAAATACATACAAAAGTTAACATAATTCTTCCGCAATTTCAAAGATATTCTGAATTTCTTCTGCTAAAAATTCAGGACCACAAATTCTGGATGTTCGTAAAAATATCCCTGAGAACATTGATCGTTTTATCGTATGGTGATGGCTGGAAAAATTATGAATGAAAGCATTCACTGCTGTTGGTTTCCGATAAAGTTTGAATTTAAATCCGTTGTCGGTTCTCTTAACGAGTGCGCCAAGAAATGGTAGGGTTATTCTAAAGCTCCCATGGACCCAGGCATATTATTTATGTTGTCAACGTATCTACCATATCAAAGTAAACGCAGTGCTATTGGGTAGGTATCTGATTTCGTAAAATTCCACATAGATATTTGAGAGAGTTGCAGATAAACAACTCCCCATTGCCAAACCAAAAATCTGTCTATTAAAACAACCATTAAATGCAATCATTTTGTCAACAATACACAACTTTATCAACTTAATAAAAACATGATGGGAAATAGGAATATTTATTTAATTAATTTTTGTTTTGAAACTGTAGCAGATCATCAACGGTTACTTTCGTAAACAATGAATTGACATAAAAACTAATCAACCTGCCATTTATATCTTTACTTTTCCAGTTTGTTATAAGGCCTTCCGCATTTTTAATGTGCCTCTGATATATTCCCTTAAGCGGATTTGACGGAGAGCCTGACCATTAAGGGGCTGAGCCTATCGAAGTGATAATGGGTCTCACTGGTTTTCCTTCTCTTTTTAGTTTTCCATAAGCTTCTCCATCGGATAACAGTTGATTACCCTTTGCAATGTTTAAACTCTTACTCAAAATAACAATGCAGTTTGACTTGTCAGCCTTCGCTGTATGAATATCTTTACCAGCTCTTAAGTTCTTAAGTGCCATTTGCAATCTCAAAGGTATAGTACGTTTTAATTTCGAATTACATACAGCATATACACATCATTTTTGCAATCAAAATATTGTTAGAGATTACTTTTTCATTTTTTCCCTAAGTTTATGAAAATCTTTAGCTACTGAAAAAATATCGACTTCATCTTTAGCAAAGCAAAAATTCATACCAAATCCTAAAACAAGTTTTTCATTGACTGCTAATACGGGGATACGTTTACGTTTAAGTCTGTGTTGCTTTTTGTTGTCCACACACACGTGAGGATCTTTATATATATATATATATATATATATATATATATATATATATATATATATATATGTACATATATGTATATTATATATATATATATATCATATATATATATATATATATATATATATATATATATACACACACACACACACACACACACACACACATATATATATATATATATATATACTATAGATACATATATATATATATATTATATATGACACACACACATATATATAATAGTATATATATATATATATATATATATATATATATATGTAGTATGTATGTATATATATATATATGTGTGTGTGTGTGTGTGTGTGTGTGTGTGTTTGTAATATCATAATATCATTCCGTCCTTGCTCGGTTTCATGTAGCACAGAATTTACTCGTGCAATGCGAAGGCAAATTGGAGTACCAAGACAAACTACGTTGTAAAGTACACCTCTGGAGAGAAATGAACTTTTCCTACTCGTGCCAGCGTGTCACCGAAGTTAATAGTTAAAGAATAATAATTTTTCTTTAAGGGTAAAGGATACGTAACCGTTACTCCTATTAATCAGATATATGTCTACTGTTCTGAATTGAAACATCGCTGAAAGAGGAGGTAAACAAAAAAGACATTCTTTTTTCGTGCCAACACGTTACGACAGTCAATAGTTATAGAATAATAATTTTTACTTATAGAGGTAAGGGTTACGTAACAGTCACTTCTATAAATCTGATATAAACAATATAATATCTACTGTTTTGAAATGAATCGTAACTCTTGAAGAGAGATGAATAATTTTAATGCATGTCTGTGAAAATTAAGTTAACGACCGGAAGATGTGATTGCACCCTGACCGAAAGGTCACGTACAGCGCTAATTAGGGAAGGCTTGCAATACTCATTCGCAATTTAAAAAGGAAGAGAGGAAATTAAAGCTTAATGATATAATATGAAGGAAAAGAATTAAAGACACGATTATAGAAAGTGTGACGTAAATTGCTATGTTAAACCTTAAAAAGGAAAAGGAAACTCGACTGAAGGGTCATGAAACAATATGAAAAACAAGAATGTAAGAAAAGGTTACAAAGGAAAGGAAAAGAAGAAAATGACATGTATAAATGGTTCATAATCCTGCGTACGGAGTATGGCAGAGAAGTTTATGTCACTTCTGCTTTGTTACACTGTCGTATATTGTGCAATAGTAATAGTAATAACAACCTTTTCAGACAGATTTCTTGTATCTAATTAATTCAAGAATTACAATACCATTCTTATTCTTGAGGGATAGGGGCCCAGGGGATTCAATAATCATCTTTGTGTGTGTGTGTGTGTGTGTGTACAGAAAATTCTTTTAAGCGTCTGTTTCTTTGCATGGATTTTAAACCATGCATTTCCTTATGATATTATATATATCAAAAGACCTTGATTCTTGTAATATTATCTAAACATCAAAAGACCACTTGTGATAGTATTTCAATGTCAAAAGACCGCCAAAGACACACACGCACATATACACGCGTACACACACACGCATGCACGCACAAACACACAGCAAACATTATTGAAACCTGGAAGACTAGCACAGAAAACATTTCCATTTTTCAAAAGGATCTGACAAATCAGTCAAAATGATAAATGACTTCGCCAACCAAGATGCGATCAGGGGAAATGGATTTATACCCTAATGGGCAAACAATCTCTCTCTCTCTCTCTCTCTCTCTCTCTCTCTCTCTGCCCCTAGTTATGTGTCAGGAAAGTTACTGACCAACTTAAAGACTAGGCTCAGCTACTGCCTCAGGTAACCGAAGGGAGATTTCGAGCGGTTGGTGATCACTGGTCCCTTGCACTTTCTTCTCTCAAATTTCTGCGTTGATGAAGGATATGAGCAGTTTTTTTAGGTTCATAATTATCAGACGATCTGACAAACTGATTCTTTAAATTTCGTCTGTAATGTGAAACACTGGGACACTTCTATCCATTCAGTTCGGGAAGTGAAAAGAGGGAGTCCCTAGGGTGTTTGGATAGCAAGATTAGAAAAGAAGTGGGAACCGAGGTTAAATAAAGGCTAAAAAGGGGTAGCAGCTAAGGGCCGAAGGGATCCTCCAAACTGCCCTTAGTTTTACCTATAGTGCACATGAGATGCACTGACTTGGAAAAGGCAATAAATTGAAAAGGTAGTGACCCAGATTAAGAAACTGATATGGACAAAACTGTCGACTGACAGCTGTCAGATTTCTTCTTCTGGGTTTAAGTATGACCCTGAACTTGCAAACTGACAAAAGCTAAAAGAGAAAATAATATCCTACTTCATATGACTTGAACTTATATGAGAAAAATGTCAGCCTCTTAAGTTTCGTAAATCATTTTACCACATTTTAACGATCACAGGAAAATATGCTGAAGTCAATTTACTCTAATTCATCCTGAGTATAGCATGTTACTCCAAAATCACGCTGGTAACTTTCTCTGACGGTGACTTCTTCTTATCAGTGTCTAGTTATATTTATCAGCAGCAGATGTTAGGCAACAGATGGCGTTTGATTGCCAGTGTCACTATGTGAGCCCTTGTATGTAGTACTTGAGAACGGTCTTGTGTGCGTATGTGAGGGAATCTGCTGGTGTAGGTGAGAGAGAGAGAGAGAGAGAGAGAGAGAGAGAGAGAGAGAGAGAGAGACTCACATAATACTCGTGTATAGAACCATCTTAAGAATATGAAAGGAGAGAGAGAGAGAAGACGCATTAAGAACATATAGTAATAGTAATGAAATGCTCGCTTTCACAAATACGATGGCAAAGAAAATGATGGGCCGTTGGCTAAATGCCAACAAACATCTTCAAGTAGAATTGATTATTACTGTTGATTAGTGAAGATGAGGAATGTGAGAGGAAGGTCAACGTTATAGAACTCGGCGAAATAGAAATTCTTATTAAACAAAAAAAATTAAACCTGGCAAACTTGCACTTAGTTGCTGGCCACTGATTTGATGACTGTCTTGCGGTCCGAATCTGTTTAGTTTTGACACTGTCTCAGAATTGTGATTATACGGTCATAGGCTAAGTTATTTATTTATTGATAATTAGCAATTATGAAACAACACTTACCGAAGCCGTAGACAAGAAACATGTCTCAAATGCATGAACTTTAATGTTTCATTTTTTGATAGATTTTTTTTTAGCGCAATCATGCAGTTAGTGTTTTGAAAATAACCAAAACGTATTTATTGTACACTGCTGAAGGTTCAATGATGCCCAAGAACAAATAACCACCGCAGAAATTTAAGTTTGGCGGAGAAATTTAGGAGGTGGAGTTGTGGGAGGAACAACCGGTGAGTTGTCGTCTGCATACGCCGCTTGTAACCAGAATTATTCAGCTTCGAATCGGCCTCACTATCTATTTAACCTATTTCAGCCATGGCCACAAGAGACGATACAGATCAAAGCATAGATAAAGGAACTTCAAACACCAAGCAAAGACATGCTGCTGGGAGTGGGCTTACCAGTCAAAGTCGTAATATGATAATGAATGTTTTTCAATTTTTCCCTTCAGAGAGTCCCATGAAGACAATGAATGAAATCATTAAGGTGACAGCAACAGCAACTCAAGTTTCAGAGTTCTCCCCGGAAAAGAAAATCGAATGTTGTTGAACATCTTGACAGTTTTGACATGAGAGAGAGAGACGCTGTCCTTTTACGAAACATCTTGACGATCATATTTTAGGAACACAAGAGCACCTCAACCCAGATTTTAATCTCCCGCTGAGAGTGCGTCAACCTTGTGTCAACCCTGTGGCTGTTCCTCCCACAATTCCACCTCCTGAACTTCTCCGCCAAGCTTAGATTTCTACAATAGGTTTTTGTTCTTAGGTGTTATAGAACCTTCAGCAATGTACAATGAATATGTTTTGGTTCTTTTCAAAATACTAACGGCATGATTGTGCCAAAAAATGTATCTACTACAATAGATTCACATCAACCATGCATCTAATGTCTAGGCCCGTCCCTTACGACACTCGTGATTGGCTGTTGATAAACCAGTCACAGGGCTGGAAACTCGAGAGTTCACATATGCAACATGTATGTTCCAACTTCTTTCAAACATTATAACTTTCATTACACCTGAGTTTTACCTGCAGAAAAGGAGTGTTTCCCAATTTCATCACTAAACATCGTCAAGTCAATGAGTTAAGGATTATAATGATATAAGAACTATGTACTTCAGTAAACTTAATGCTAAAATATTTATAGTGAAATAAACAAGAATTTCTTAATATGAAATATATTCTTTCATTCCTACATGAGATCGCAGCGCATTCATCATTTATCATCTCGTCTTTCATCGTTTCGTAGCTTATAGGTAGGGCTATCAATATGAAAATAACAAGCAAAAGATTAAGAATATTAATCTCTCTCTCTTATCTTCGTGTAGTCAGGTGTTGGTTACGTGATCACTCGATGACGTCATCATCATCCTCGATAGAAGAAGTCTCATGGGGTAAAAAGAATATTGGACTTCAATATCGTCGCTTTCGCCGTTCATATCCTATAGTGGAAATCTCTATGTGAAAAAAAATTTATTTAGTTATTGATACCTTATGGAAGAAAATCATTCATCACATTGATTTTCTTTCGCTACAATCAGTCTTCCTATACCTCTTATACCTCCTATATTACGATTTCCTTCATAATTCTTATATCATTATAATTCTTAAATCATTGGCTTGTTTATGTTGAGTGATGCAATTGGGAAACATTACTTATTTGCGGGTAAAACTGAGGTGTAATGAAAGTTACAACTTTTGAAAGACGTATCCCTCAGGAGAGGTTCGGAACATAGAGGAGAGGTTCGGAACATAGATGCTGCTTATGTGAACTCTCGAGAGAGACTGAAAGTTTCCAGCCCTGTGATTGGCTTATCAACAACCCATCAGGAGCGTTGTAAGGGACGTGCCTAGACATCAGATGCATGATTGCTATGAATATATTATAGAAGAAATTATACATTAAATTTCATGCGTTTGAAACATATTTCTGGTCTACGGCTTCGGTCAATGTTGTTTCATAACTGTTAAATATAAATATATATACATATATATATATATATATATAATATTAATATAAATACTTATATAATTATTATATAATATATATATTCGGTATGTGAGTTCTTAATACTTCCGTTTATTACATCTGGTATTTGCATAACATTACTAAACTTAGCACTTAACTGGGTCTATGACCGTGTAATCACAATTCTGAAAGTGTATAAACAAAACTGAGAGATTCGGTCGGCACCTAAGTGCAAGTTTGCCAGGTTTAAGCTAAAAGAATTTTTTTATACATATGAGATCCCATTAGTGTCGGAAATTTATCCATTTTTTTAGATTTATATATCACCTTGTTTATTTTAATTCATTCACGTGTTAATTTCATTATCTTTAACCCTTCATTTTGTCAGTATTGTGTACTAGTTATACACTAAGCTTCGAATAGCATCCACTTTTTCGAAAAATAGATTTATGAAAATGAAACCTATCAAAAGAATATAATGTTCTTTAACTATTGAGCACTTCTGAAGTATATGACCCATTTATTCATAGGTCACGGGAGTTCTGTATGTCATTTTAATCATTCCGTCTTAATCGAACGAAATTTAATCTATCGAAGAAATGTACATAAATGTGCAATATATGGCAATCATTCCTTTAATAGACAGATCTAGGCCGCCCGGTGATGACGAGAGACCACTTTCCGTCTGCCTGGCGGTCTTCTCAATGAGCCAGACAGACAAAGAGCGATCCAGGGAGAGAATGAGAGAGAGAGAGAAAGAGATAGAGAAGGAGACACACACACACAGAACTGAACAGCTACCCATTAATAAACAAATCAGAAACCCCAAACAAGTAAATTGGGGTGTGGTAACAGGCTCACCACCACACAAGCAACAACAACCATGCCAGAGACCGAACCCTTTTGTCCTTTGTTTTCATACCATTTCTTCCCTCTTCCCGGTATCTGTTCCCTGAGGCTGATAATTATTGACAATTATCCTCTCTTTTCAAACCATTCACAAACCGGAATGAACGTAGGATCGTATCCAGAGCCCCGTTTCCAATCGCTACGAAGGCTGAACTAGTTCTCCCAAGGTTATAGAGGTGAGATTCGGCTAAGAGCAACTTCGGTGTTGCAGGTGGCTGTCTGAAAGCGATGTTGCTGAAGTTGAGAAGTTGTGATGTTGTTGGACTTCAGATGTTGCGCCTTCGCGATGTTTATGTTGATTCGTTGCATACAGGGGAAAGCGCCCATTAAGGAAAATGAGAAAGAATAATTATTATCACTTTCTCTGTAACGAAAGAACTTGGACTGACTAAAGTTACTCGTTATATTCTGGTTGTTTGATGACAAAGACGAAAATTTGTCTTACTTGATATAAGAGAGAAACTATTTGATATAGGGGGGCAGTCCCGTCATTGCAACTCACGCGGTGCACTGTACGCATTAGTTAAGGTTGTTTTGCATCGTCTTGTCGACCCCTAGCTGTAGCCCTTTTCATTCCTTATATTACTTGTACTGTATCTCCGTTCATATTCTCTTTCTTCCATCTTACTGTCCGCCCTCTTCTAACAATTGTTTCATAGTACAACTACGAGGCTTTCTTCCTGTTACGCTTTTAAGCCCTTTTTACTCTCAATTTCACTTTCAGCTCTAAATGACATCATAGATCTCAGCACCAGGTAGTAGAGAGCCTCAACATCGTGAGGATCACCGACACCCTCCAGCCCCTTCTTCTCGCTGAAGCCTCTCTGAGCCGGGATACTACACTAGCGGCATGATGATAATAACAACTTTGGCCCAATATACTAAAAAACTGAAGTATCAACTGCAAAACGAAATATCTTATCGTAATCCTCGTGCGTTCCTTCTCATGGGATCGAAAGCGCGCATGCGAGTAGAGAGAGACATTTCAAGCAAAAGATAACGTAGTTCTTTCGACCCAAAGGATACTTTCGCGACGACCTTGACGAGAACTCCGATTTCAAAACTGCTGTACATATAGTTGTTTCCCTAAATCATTATTTGTCACTCGTATTTTTTTCATAATACATATTGAGCTGCTCGGGGATTCGTGCCTCCAATGCAGCTGAGGAGCGCACTTCAGGTATTACTAAAGGGCACTTGCATCGTCCCTTTCGTTCCTACTGCACTCACTTTTTAGCTGTTACTTGACCTCCATTGCTGCTTCCTTTCTTAAATCTTATAGTCTAATCGCTCTAACTGTTAATTATTAGCGCATCTGCAAATTTCTCCCAGTTCCATTGCGAGTTCCTTGTACTTCATCTCCTTTATTTTCTGGATATCTTCATCTTGCTGTCCAACCACTCCAACTCCATCTTGTCAAGTTTTAGATCCTTGTACTCGGCCTACTTATTTTCTGGATCTTCTTGTCAGTTTCTGAAGCACAGAATGGCCGAAAGAGCCCAAGTGCTTGCCTTGACAACCTAAATTTCATCAATCATAGCAAATCAAATCAAATCAAATAATCCCTTTCAGGATATTAACTTACGCCCAGTCACATTTTAGGCACTAACCAAGTATTATCCCTCTTATTCAACACTGCCTCAAGCACTGAATGGAGGAAAATACCCAGTGCTTGGCTTGGAAACCTTCATTACATTGAATCAGATCAAGTCATCCTTTGGAGATTATTAGCTGTCCACCGCCCAAACTACGTTTCAGTCACTGACTAAGTATTATCCATCTTTTTGAGTTCAGGTTATTATCCAGTGTCCTTGCCTGGCAAAGCCCAGTTTCATGAAGGTTATCAGGTTTTCAAGGTCAGGGCCTACTTATGCGACGCCCATGCAAGGCATCTTTGAGGGACAAACTATGCATGAGGGCACGGTAACCGATGCCCCTTTAAAATCAAAGTGATGTTTCCCTTTATGTTCACCTGAGCGACTGAGAAATTGCATAAGTGCAAAAGTACCTGAGAAGGCTTTCAGTGCATAAGTACGTACGATTATATAGCCACCTGTGCACGCACACAGATTTATTTATACATGCACAGATATAGATGCATGTATGATACTTGTGTTATGGAATTATTTAAAGTAATCAAACCAAATATTCATGCATTCATTATTATTAATCAGCCGCTCGTATTCTTACGTAGGCTATATATATATATATATATATATATATATATATATATATATATATATATATATATATATATATATATATATATATATATATATATATAGAGATATATAAAACTATATATACATACATATATATATATATATATATCTCTCTCTCTCTCTCTTCTCTCAATCTCTCTCTCTCTCTATATATATAAATATATAGCTATATTATATAATAATATATATGATATATAATATAGATATATATAATATATATATATCTTATCTATATGTATGATTATTTATATCTATATATCTATATAGTCTTATATCTATATATTATATATACTATATATCTCATCTCTATCTACTCTATCAGAAGTAACAGAGGAAAGCGACGGCCAGTAGGACACATCAGCATAAAGGTGGACCATTGGAAATGTAATTCATTTTAATTGTTTATTTCCTATATATATATATAGTATAGTATATATATAACTATATAGATATATATATATATATATATATAGGACACATTCAGCGTAAAGGTGGCCATTGGAAACGTAATTCAATTTAATTCTTTATTTCTTACGTTTCGTAATGTCATTATTACATCTTCAGGGAATCTGTTAGACAATATAAAATTACTTTCAAATTACTTTACAATTTACTTTAAGTTATTATCTTTAAAAGTTACTCAAAATTCACATTTATATATATATATATATATATATATACTATATATATATATATAATATATATATATATATTTGTGTGTATGTGTGTGTGCGTGTGTGTGTGTGTGTGCGCATGTGGCGTGTGCGTGAGAGTGCGTGCGCGCGTGTGTGTTTTGTGTGTGTGTGTTGAATCTAATGGTCACTTTTCGCCAATTACATATGCACCTAACTGTAATAGTCACAATGCTCTCTTAAAAAGCGCGAAGAATTCGAGAAATTAAGAGGGCATTGTGGCTATTGCAATTATATATATATATATATATATATATATATATATATATATATATATATATATATATATAGTATATATATATATATATATATATATATATATATATATATATATATATATATATATATATATATATATATATATATATATATATATAATATATATATATATATGAATATATAATATAGTATACATGTATATATATTATATATATATATATAATATATATATATATATATAATATATATATATATATATATATATATATATATATATATATATATATATATGGTGTCACGCTCTGTCTCGAAAGAAAAACAATATCACAGAAAACACGTACCCATCGGCATCCTACCCATGAGCATATTATCGGCATCCTACCCGTGAGCATATTAGTAAGGAAACCGCAAAGAATTTGCTCTGTAAACAAAAACAAAAAACAAAAAAATATCGACTATATTTTTTGTTTTCTTTAAAACAACTGTTTCGTATGCTCTCTCTCTCTCTCTCTCTCTCTCTCTCTCTCTCTCTCTCTCTCTCTCTCTCTCTCTCTCTCTCTTTATAGTAGTTTCTGCGGTGCACGTCTCAAGGTACAACGAAGGTGAAGAAGTTTTCAGGAAGAATATTTCTGTATTTCTTTCTGTTTTTCTTTCGTTTTTCGTGTCCTTGGAGGACAACCTACAGAATGCAGAGGCAAGAAGAAGAGTGAGTCCCAGTTCTATAAGGAGTTGAAGGACGCCTTGTGATAAAGCTTTTGCGTAACCACAAAACAATTAGAGGTTTCATAAAAACTATGTAGCCTTAAGTTGAATGGTATGGAAACTAGACTAAATGGATACAGACCTAGTAAGTCTTACCCTTGTCCGTTGTGCTTCGAAATCGCTACTCCTGGGCATTTCAAGGTTAGGGATAATAGTCAGACATAAGGTCATTAGGATGAAATTGAATGCAATATTGATTAGTTAAAGAAAGATATTGTGACAGACAATTGAAAAAAAATCGTATGATGTATTACATCATGGAAATTCGAAATGAAATAAGGATAAAGATAATACAACGACACACAAAGGAGTACATGCCTAGACAAATTAGTACATCAGCAATCAAAGAAACACACAGGCATGATATATATACATATATATATATATATATATATATATATATATATATATATATATATATATATATATATATATATATGCATATATACAGTGGTCACCCCATATTCGCGGGGGATGCATACCAGACCCCCCCGTGAATAGTTAGAACCCGCGAATGTTTGGAACCCCTATGAAAATGCTAAAAACAGCCTATTTTGTTAGTTAAAACTCAAGAAAAACCCACAAAAGATTTTCATACTTGGTTTTTTTTAATAGTTTTATCACAAAAAGTGCATTTTATGATGAAATTCATAAAAAAAACAGGAATTTGTGGATATTTATCATAGAAAAATGCCGCAAATGTGCGAATTTTCTGTGAATAATGCAGGGAAACGTTCCCCAGAGAAATCCACGAATGTGAGTCCGCGAATCTGGAGAACGCGAATATGGGGGGTCCACTGTATATATATATATATATGTATATATATATATATATATATATATATATATATATTATATATATATATATATATATATATATATATACGGATACATAAATATAGATATATATGTATATAATACACAATGTGCACACATATGTATATTATACATTTATATTTATATGTATATGTATACATAAATATATATTTTGATACACACATTATATATATGTATGTATGTGTATGCATGTATGTGTGTGTGTCAAAATATCGGTTGATATCGAATTCACAATACCTTGCGAATAACTTGCACCGAAGTGGAATTATAAATGACAAGCGCTTCAGCCTTAGCCAGGATTCGAACCATGGTCTAGTTTAGAAACAAAGGTAAACAATGAACATAAAAAAGTCACTCTCGTATGACTGACGATGTATGTATATTTATATATGATTAAAAAATCACAGTAGATGCACGTGACTTCATAAATAAGCGAATTCCACAGGAAAATGATAGTCAGAAATCCGAGCGCTTTCGTCTTTACTAAGACATTGTCAAGGAGCGAATGAAATACAATTGTAGAGAAAGGTCTCAGGTACACAAGATCAAGATACCAGATGGTTTAACTTGTCAAAAGGGTAAAAATTAAGAGATAATCCAGGATTATCGGATATCACACGGTCACAAACCTAAACAGATTGACCCTAACCGAAATTACAAAGTTTCTTTACAGTCCAAAACATGTAAAAACTGAATATATTAATTTTGTTGCTTATATTTATCTACATCTTTTTTCATTATGAAAGCATCAAGTTTAAATAAACCAAGACTTAAATTTAAAACATTTTTATAATTTGACTTGATGAAACAAGATTCAATGATATTCCTTTTAACTGTGTCATTACATGGAATTACGGCTTTTGCTTGACTCCAGTTAATAGGATGGTCTAAATCTCTCATATGTACGAATAATTGCATTCGATATTTGCCCAGTTCTCACAGAATATTGATGTTGTTTGAGCCAGTGTGAAAAAGATTTACCGGTTTGTCCGTAATAGACTTTATCACACTTTTTGCAAGGAATGTTATATATGCAGCCTGGAAGATCTTTAGGAGAATTTTTGTACCTGAGACCTTTCTCTACAATTGTATTTCATTCGCTCCTTGACAATGTCTTAGTAAAGACGAAAGCGCTTGGATTTCTGACTATCATTTTCCTGTGGAATTCGCTTATATTTATATATATGTATGTATGTATATATATATATATATATATATATATATATATATATATATATATTATATATATATATATATAATATCTGTATATGTGTATATTTATATATATATATATATATATATATATATATATATATATATATATATATATAATATATATATTATATGATATATATATATATATATATATATATATATATATATATATGTGAAAAATTGATATATTTCCATATACAAAACCGAAGGGGGAAGTTTTTTAGTTTGAAAAAATAATATTTTCTGTCCCCTCATGGGATCAAACCATCATCCAGCGGACAGGGACGAAATCAAGACGACAGTGATGTTAACGATTAGGCTAACAAGTGAGGTTATAAGTTTATACCAATTCTGACCGTATGAATCACCATCGAACTCTGTTATTCGTAATTAGAATCGATATCTGAATCGTTAACGTCACTGTCGTCTTGATTTCGTCCCTGTCCGCTGGACGATGGTTCGATCCCATGATGGGACGAAATTATTATCAACTAAAAAATTCCCCTTCGGTTTACATATATGAAAATATATCAGTTCCGACTAATTCGCTCTACCTCGGAACTGATATATTTTCATATATGTAAACCGAAGGGGAATTTTTTAGTTGATAATAATTTCGTCCCATCATGGGACCGAACCATCGTCCAGCGGACAGGGACGAAATCAAGACGACAGTACGACAGTGACGTTAACGATTCTGATATCGATTCTAATTACGAATAACCGAGTTCGACGGTGGTTTGTAAGGTCAGAATCGGTATAAACCATAACCTCACTTGTTAGCCTAATCATTAACATTAGTGTCGTCTTGATTTCGTACCTGTGCGCTGGACGATGGTTTGATCCCATGAGGGGACGAAATTATTATCAACTAAAAAATTCCCCTTCGGTTTTGCATATATGGAAATATATCAATTCCGAGGACAAAAGGACATATCTCCACTCGGTAAGATAACATTATTTCAGGGGGTACCATGATACATCTAGTAGAAAGCCATAATTTATTATCAAAAACGTTTCGCACACGAATCATGGTACCCCCTGAAGCATTGATATATATATATATATATATATATATATATATATATATATATATATATATATATATATATATATATATATATATATATATATATATATACTATTCAAAAGAAGATAAATCAAGGGAACTCAATTCAAAATATATTCAACGTCACTGGACAAAGCAAGTGTATAGAAATAGGTAATGTGTCTTTGGTAACCGCTCCCACAACGTATTTGGCCTTGATAAGTTGATAGGAATTCTATCTCAGGCATTCATTTTAGAATTTCATTTAATTTATTCTTAAGAACTGGCGTTTTTCATGCATTGCCTTGTATCTTTGGTACTCTTGTGTGTGTGTGTGTGTGTGTGTGTGTGTGTAATATGTCAAAATTAATTTTTGGCAGATATCAGTGATTCCTCTATTCCTCATTGACATCTTTCGTGAAGGCTGTGAACGTGGCAGGACGGACTTCTAAATAAACAGATTGCTTCCCAGTACCAGATCTGGATCATCCCTACCATGAATTGCTTCGTGTGTGGGTGTGTTTCTTTTTGTAGTAGCTTCCCGTTCAGTAAAGAACAATGAAATGCCTTACGTCACTTACTGCAGGTCAGAATTACACGAGTGACCTTCTCATTGTCGTAAAGAGAGGTGTGTCTGCAACTGACACTACGGAATGTATTGAGAGTGAATGCCAAAGTTGCCCATTGGGCAGTGTATACCTGTTCATTTTCATGCGACGTGCTGGAAATTCAAACATACAAAAAAATTAACCCACCGAAAGTATGTTTTTTTTAATCAGTATAAAATTAACACACGTAACACAAATCCTCTTGCGTTCGTCACTAAACCGATCTGTTTCACGCCCCCATAAGTGCCAGTTTGAACGCGGCTCATGTACTCCCTCAAGGTATTCGGTGAGAGCCGCCAGTGTTCTTGCCTCACACAAACACACAAACGCCGCGCGTTCTCGTCACTTTCACCAGAATCAGCACAAGCGAATGTCACCTACGCAGGTAGCACACGCTCAGTATCGGAGGTAGTTCTCATGAAATTCTAAGAGTTATTATTACTCTATCAGTCAGATGGTTGCCAATGAAAGCTCACTTTACTCATTCATTGGGTTCTCAGACTTACTCTTGCTTTCCAAAGGGGCCTTATCATTCTAAATTTCATTATTTCTAAAGGTCATCGCACAAAAAAGAGACAATTGATCAATATGTTTATGATTATCTCGGAATGGTTGTTGGAATACGATGTAGGTTTTTATATCAGGTTACCTGAGCAATTTGTGAAAGCTCAACGTGGCCTCAAAGTACCAGACCGAAATTTTCCAAAATCTCACATCTCTTTATATTTAAAACCTTTTAATTGTTTTCTTTAGCCTTAATTTAGAATGTTATCTTGATCTTATGCTTTAGAATGTTATCTTGATCTTATGGCACTATATCTGTTTTCTCTCCGTTGTTTCAGACGAGATAGAAAAACGCCAAACCAGCGATGACTCCAAGAAAGTAGTCTGTTATTACACAAACTGGTCAGTGTATCGTAAAGGATTGGCCAAGTATACACCGCAGAACATAAACCCTTACCTGTGCACTCATCTCGTCTACGCCTTCGGAGGCCTTACCGACGACTTCGAAGTGGGACCTTTCGATTCTTACCAGGATATTGAACAAGGTAGGTCCTGTAGAGACTTGTTTAATGTTGCTTTGCATAATAATCTCTGGTTATCTTGGTTTAGTTCATCTATGTCTGGTCTTCTTGGCTTTACCAATAATCTCTGGTTATCTTTGCTTAGTTTAAGAATAATCTCTGGTTATCTTGGTTTAGCTCAAGAATGTTTGGTCGTCCTGGCTTTCCCAACTATCTCTTGCTGCCTTAGTCTTCCTGGCTTTACCGATAATCTGTGGTTATCGCCCTCAAGTTCAAGAATGTCTATTTCTTATTCTTAATTCAACAGAAAAGTTTTTTGAAATCAGAATACTTACAGATTCTCTGAGGTAGGTATTAAGACAGCGCGTAAATACTAATGAATCTTATGTTTCTTAAGGTTTACTAATAAGTTAATAAGGGTATTGGTTACTTGTTACTAAATATGTCAGAAATATTTCTTTAATCATCCAACGCATTGCCTAAGAGAATTCCATCTTCAAGCGAACGGGTAAAGAGGCAAATTGGATTCATACTCGTTAAGTAACCAAATATAAATGATCCTATTACGTCAGTTTATCGAATGGCGTAACGGCTACTTTCCTAACCATTAGTCGCTTACTCCTAATAAATGGCTGAGAAGTAACAGTAATTGTACTCACTTAATTAAGTAAGTAATAACTCCTAACCAATTTATGACATCGTGAAACAAAAACACACTCCGAAGACTTAACAAGTAAATCGTCTTTGAACGAAGCGTCAGTTATAATGTCTCAATTGACTATAATTTCTTTTACTACAAAGCAATTAATTAACTTATTGAATACTATAAAGCCATCGTGCACATCTTGTATTTTGCTCGTTCATTTGTTTAAAAGTGCAGTGGTTGTTGTCACCATATTCTGTTAAATGAAAATATATTATAAGATCTGTTTTTACCTGATTTAAGTTTGTGTAGTTTCCAAGTAGGTGTTTTGTTCGATCATAAATTAACTTTTTTATTAGTGGGAGGTGCTAAATATTTTTCATGGGTCATTATTGTTTTTTTGAAAATGGATATCTTTAGCACCATATAAAATTAGTTAGTTACTCATTCATATATGAAATTTCTTATCATGATTAAATTGAACAGCCAAAACATTTGATCTGTTATTCTCCTCATCTTCGTCTGAATTTTTTTGGTCCAGAGGTCGATATCAGAACAAATTTTCCTTTTAACACCCCACCACACTTTAATATGCGTCCTTGCTTGTATATATAAAGCCTTCCTAATCTAAACAAAAACTACCTATACATCCTTATGCCATCGTCTTCTACCACCAGGCGGCTACGCAAAATTCAACGGCCTGAAACAGTATAACAAAGGCCTGAAGACCCTCCTGGCCATCGGAGGCTGGAACGAGGGATCAGGACGCTTCAGCGAGTTGGTGTCCCTCCCGGAGTACAGGAAGACCTTCATCATATCGGCCATCAGGCACCTCAGGAGGTACAACTTCGACGGCCTCGACCTCGACTGGGAGTACCCAGCTTCCAGGGATGGATCCGCGCCCGAGGACAAGGAGAATTACGCTTTGCTGGTTACGGTAAGTTGCCTTTTACGTGGTTTTAGTTATGGTAGAGGAGACTCATTTGGCTGCCTCTTGTCCTGGGGACTGTTGGTATATGTATATGTTGACAGAGTATGAATGGGAACAAAATATAACAAATAATACCGTATGTAACAAAGTGTGGAAGTTGATGCCACTGTAAACCCACGCGCATACATGGGCACAGACAGACACAATATATATGAACATACATACATGTATATATATTATATATATATATATATATATATATATATATATTATATTATATATTTGTGTGTGTGTGTGTGTGTGTGTATGCGCGTGTGCAGTAATAAAAGATAGTTTTGCGAAACCATAACTGTGAGTCACATTACTCAGAGTCACTAAAGATCGTATGAGCTGCTTTCATATAATTTTTATAACCTTATAATACCACCTTTTCTCTGTACCCTGATTCTCTACCGCAGCTTATCCGCTATATAATTCTTCAAAATAAATCTAAAACGACCTCAGTGTCCAATGGTCTAAGACCGTTATAAATCATTTCTTAGGAAAGAAAATGGGAATTATGTAATGCCACAAATTCTGTTTGTATGTACTAGATGTTATCGAGGAAATACGTTATTGTTTTGTTGATCGTGGTGTTTGATTTCAATGCCAGCGAGTGAGATAATGAATATATTGTATTCGTTATTCACATTAAGAGGAAAATACCATGCTTTTTTTCTGTAAATTTAAGTAAACGAGTGATATAATAAATGCATTGTCTTCATTTTACACGTTAAAGGGAAAATCAGGCATTTTTTGAGCTGTCAAAATGAGTAGGATAATGAATATATTGTCTTCATTATACACTTTAGAAGTGTGATATGATAAATGAATTGTTTACATTTTAAATGCGATAAGGGGAAAAACAGGAATTTTAAAACTGTAAACTCAATCAAAATGAGTGAGATAATGAATATATTGTGTTCATTATACACGTTAACGGAAAAAAAATCAGTCTTGTTCTTTTGACTGTAATTTAAGTAAACGGCGATATAATAAATGTATTGTTCACATTTTACACGACAAGGGGAAAATCAGGGCTTTTTAAACTGTAAACGTAACCAAAATGAGTGAGATAAGGCATATATAGTCATCATCATATACGGGGGGGGGAGTCAAATGGATATCCTTAATCCCATTTGTTGCCAAACAGGATTAAAAGCGAATTTCCTTCAGCTCTTAAAAACTTGGTGAAATATTCTATTTCCAACCTGTTTTGTAAACATCAGACAAATGTCCCGTTTCTCCTAAAGCAGTTCTTTAAGATCTTTTCTTTTTTCTTATCTTTTTCTTGTCTTCCTTAGATTGTCTTTTAATAAACAACTGTATTAAAACTCGTTTAATTTCAAGGTTCTTTCAGTAATAGTGAGGAAATACGGTACATGTTTCGGAACAAAAGACAATTTGAATGTATCTGCAGTGTATTAGATTTTTTTAAGTGGAATATGAAAGGTGTACTTGTGGACCTTAAATGGGAGTAGAAATTAGCATTCAATATCTTATTATTGTTCAAGGACCGCCTCACTTCCTTAACTGTTTTATTCAGTGTAATATGTACATTCTGAGTATAATATATGTAGAAGAAGTATTTACATCATCGGATAGTCGAACTTGCATGTTTTATTTGCCAAAAACATTTTTGAAACAAAATATTGAAAAATCAGAATTTATTCATGCTTAAAAATTATAATGTTTTCATTCGTAATTTATTGTAAACAAAGGACAAATAATTCTTTTATTCTTATCAAAGTATCTTGTTTTCCTTGGTGAGAATTCTGGCAGTTCTGAGACTTTTTCTAGCCAAGTAGCGTCTAGCACAGGTCAAGGGATTATACCGATAATAGGGTACCAAAAGAGTAGACATTTGAACTGAATTGTGGGTTATATAAAATATAAATCAAACAATACCTCTCTCTTTACTAAATGTAGGGCAGTCTTATCGTAGGCCGCTTTTACAAAAAGTCTTTTGCTAATTGAAATGGAGTCTAATATTCTACAGGACACGTCTTGTCCGATATGAAATTACTTTGGAGAATTCGGTTATTTGCGTAAATATTTTCTGTTAACTCGACGTGAGATCTGGATATATATATATATATATATATATATATATATATATATATATATATATTATATATATATTATATATATATATATATATATATATATAGTTGTGTGTATGCCGGTCTGTGGTTGTGTGTGTGTGCGTTTGTGTATGAGAGAGAGAGAGAGATAGAGAGAGAGAGAGGAGAGAAAGAGAGAGAGAGAGACATTATCGACAAATAGTCTTACAATAGAAAAGTTTTATGTTCTGACTGGTATGTCTTAGTTAACGGATGGGAAACAATTAATATTTTTGCTTCATTACATACTGTTTCAACTTTCTCTCTCTCTCTCTCTCTCTCTCTCTCTCTCTCTCTCTCTCTCTCTCTCTCTCTCTCTCATTTCCACTTAGTTACACCTTTCGCCCAATTTCTAAAATCCCAATAACATCCAGGCTCATCAGTAATATTAAGTAGCTTAACACTTGCAGTGGCTGAATTATAAAGAGGATTATAACCACTGCTGGAAATAAGGTATCTAAGGCAGCACTGTCGTCTCTACGTAGCGGAATGATTTGGACCAACAAGAAACTCATTTGACTCGGCAGTAACCTTCGCTAATTATTGTAGTCACGCCTTGGAGACAAAAACAATATGCGTGACCTTTTGACATTGAATGTTCTTTATGGGATGAGATTCTTTATATGATTAGATGATAAAGCTTTCTTTTATATATTTATATATATATTGTTTTGCATTGAGTGCATTTGTGGTGATTTATAACTATAAAAAGTATGTAAATAGTATGTGAATATATTATATGTGTTGAGATTTGCATAGATTGCTTTCCGTTAAACAGGTAAATGACTTCAAAAATTCCGTTATTTATAGTTTGATATCATAAAATACTATCACGGTCACTAACAGTCGTAGTAATACTTGTATTTAACAAGATCTGCTAATTCTTTCGACAATCTATTGGTCACTCATATTCAAGGCAGTCGATACCAATAACACGAAAAAAAACAATATTTTGTTACCTCTACAAATAGGTTCAATGCCCACAATGAAGCAGACAATAATATGAAAGCAAAACAAATTGTATGTTATGTTAAATTTATGTGATGACAACTTTAATTTCTGTCCGACGCCCTTGCCACCCTGGGATACAGTAATCCAAGGCCTTGCAGTAATCAAGCAAAAACGGCCCCAGGTCAGGATATATATCTGATTTCAATGAACTCTTCGTAGCAGGGAACAAGCTGGGTTTGCCCCCGAAGCTCTCCTCAGGCTTTTGTGACGTGGCTTGCTAACCTTCCTTTCAAGTTGAACTGAGAAATAGTTTACTGTGAAAAACGCTCCCAGTCACGGGATGATCATGCTCATTCTTCCACGTCCAAGGGGCTCTTTCTGCATTGTATCTGTCTGGTAGGTATCACGATATCCATACACATACACACACACACACACACACACACACACACACACACACATATATATATATATATATATATATATATATATATATATATATATATATATATATATATAATGTACACACATCTACGTATTTAATGAAACATTAAAGAAGAACTGTGAACGGTAACGGTGAAGGAACCATTGCTTTCACATTCAGTAAATATACATTTCGTGAAGAGTTGACCTATAAGCCGACCTAATGAAATCTCATGAAAAAATTTAAGTCACGTTAAGGAAAGGAACAATCATTATGAACGCAACCAGCAAAAGCAACGGAGAGACAAAGACACTTTAAAGATATTCGTTCACGCAGTAATCGCCGCTAACGAGAAATAGCTACGCTTCGGAATTCACCGTATATACTGGACTTCTTACGGAATGATAGCCGTTACGCAAAAGTCCTCACATCGCAAAAGGAAAAAAGAAAAAAGTAATAAAGAAAAAGAAGAGGAAAGAACGCCTTGCTTAGAAATTGCAACACTGAAGTGGCGTCTATTTTCAGTGTGACTTATGACTCTTCTAT
>NC_061100.1:29116848-29141848 GCF_015104395.2 Macrobrachium nipponense
TCACGCGTTGCACGAGGTTCGAAGTAGTTTTGTGATCATTCGTAAAAACCTATTGTTAATATTAATGCACGAAATTATCAACACCAGTCTTATAGTTTTATCTCCCATAAAATATATGGTCTCTTCTGGGAGTTTTCAAATAAGCTTCCCAATGTCAAGAGGGTTTACTTTAAAGGAATTTTATTTTCTCGTATAACTATACATGTGATTACGTAAAAGCACTTAAAAACGGTAACATAAGATTCATGTGCTAGTTTCAATTATTCGCCATTTGTGCCTCAGAGAGAAAGGAACTAGTGTTCTCAAAAAAGTTTATCAATCTTTCAGCGTCAGTCTGTTTTTTTTATCATGTTTTCCACTACGACTCACCTCAGTCATATAACCATCAGGTACGTAAACCGCTACTAAGATATACTCAGATTATTCCTAAAAAGGAAACATTTTTTCCCCTAATTAAGACCGAAGTGTAGTCAACCGTTTCATGAAAGGAAGCGGGGCTAATTCAACCACGTAACTTTTATAAGTATACATAGAGATCCATTCATATATATACATATATATATATATATATATATATATATATATATATATATATATATATATATATATATATATATATATATTATTAAAGCATACTTCCGGTTTTATATATACCTGAGATGATAGATAAAAGCAAGAAAAAAGATAGTTTCATTCATACTAGGAAATTGCTTTCGTAATTCTGCCGATCCCATTGCCGATCTCCTCCTCAAGTAAAATTATTTTTACGGAGGCTCTTTTACACACACATACGCACGTGTATATATATATATATATATATATATATATATATATATATATATATATATATATATATATACTATATATATAAAATGCTTAGTTACTGGATACAAACTCTGTCATATCGTATATATATATTTGTACGGGGCATGATATTAAACTGCAACCATGGGTAGGGGGAGCTCATTAGTCTTGGTTGACAGTCCTCCTAAGAGAAGGAAACTCTGTGGTAAAACCAAATCCTTCAACGGAAGGCAGGCGAAAGAGAAGACATTGATATGAAATCCAATCCAACGGTTGCAATAGCGGAAAAAGGTTGCAACTGTAATGGGGGTGCAGTCGTCGCAATTATTTGTGCCACTGGACAATAACCATTGCAATGAAGTTTGTGGGTCTCTTGTTTGTGCAGCAGTTTATCCACGTTAAACAATCTCACGCACAGGCGCCTCTGCCGGCGACCAGAAGGGATGGTGGGGGTAGGATTGCGTTATCTGGAAGCTCTTAGTCTCAACTGGCACGCCAGCGGTGGATGCTTAGTTCAGTCGCTCAGCTTTTGGATGAAGCGGGAGAGTTGTTCGGCAGTGGCATCCATGTCTGAGCAGCCCTTTTAGGGATCCACTCTGCTCACCCTGAATGGGGGAAGGGGCTAGAAAAGGTGCCCTAAACATAGTCTGCTTCAAACCTGCCTTCTTGGAAAACCGCATCCAGGGGGTCACACCACTGTGGTCGAACAACTGTACAACTTAAATTTGGAACATGGAATGTACAAACACTACAAACGAAGGCTTAAAATGCATATGTTTATAGTACATTTTCTGCTCAAAATTACTTTTTCTTTCATTCCTCAAAATATTTGCATAAACTCGCATTATACCCTTTATATATATATATATATATATATATATATATATATATATATATATATATATATATATATGTGTGTGTGTGTGTGTGTGTGTGTGTGTGTATGTGTGTATATATATATATATATATATATATATATATATATATATATATATATATATATATGTATGTGTGTATTTATGTATATGTATCGGATGTCTGAAAATGGGATTTGCAAATGCGGATATCATTTTTCTAAATTTGCGGATACGGATGTAGATGCGGACATTTGATTACCATACCCTCGCGGATGTTGATGCAAATACGTTGTAAATCTAAATAATTTAGATATATTTAATAGTTAAAGATGATTTTCAGCCAACTAATTCAAAATTATGTGTTAACTCATAATATTTGATGTACTAATTGAATGTAGAAACATAAGTGATACTCATGCAGTATGTGTTTGTCAGCAAGAATACCCTAACTTACGCGAGGTTAGGTTCCAGACCACCTGGCGCAAGTGAAATATTTGCATAAGTTTGGCACAGTCTCTAAGAATGCTAATAAATGCTTACTTCTAGAGTTTGAACACTAAATATGACCCTAATTATGTTCCCTAAGTATTAAGCTAACTTTTAAATGAAACCAAAGTTACTGTAATTTCATTTAAAATTTAGCTTAATACATTATCCTTGAAAAAATAAATAAATGCTTAATAAAAATATGCGAGTGTGTGAAGATTACATACATGTATTTCTCTCTTCTATCCCCCTTCTGACCACCTATCTGTTTTTAGAAGTCTTCGCAATCACTTTTAAGAAATTCCTTATTGTCTCTTTCTCTTTGTTTTGAAATTCCTTTTCAGGAACAAACAGTGCTTTTTATTTGGACTAATACAACTCTTAGTTATGTGTCTATGTTTTAGAACAACACATTTACACTTCTAGATGGTAAAGGTGAAAATAGATCAATTAAAAATTATCTGCCACTAACTACAAGAGAGAGAGTTGTCTTTGTATAAGTATTAAGCTAACTTTTAAATGAAATTAAAGTTATGGCATTTCAATTTAAAAGTTAACTTAATACATTACCTTTAAAAATAAATAAATGGTTGGTAAAAATATAGGAGTGTGTGAAGATTACTTACCTACGGAGACAGAGACAGAGAGAAAGAGAGAGAGAGAGAGAGAGAGAGAGAGAGAGAATTATGTAAAAATCATTGAGTGGTTAATCAGTAACATTCACCTCCCTGTCACATTACTTGACATATTTGACAGCTCTATACTTGAGGTTCTAGTGGAGTTAACAGAAAAATGAAGGGAAAGAATTTTTGTATGCATCATTTTGTAATTACAGTTATATTATTATTATCATTATTACTATTATTATCATCATTATTATTATTATTAATAAACATATACATGTACCATAGAAATTCTCTCATCCCAGTTAAAGAGAGAGAGAAAGATAGAGATGGAAATAAAAAAAATAAATAAATGTAACAAATACTCTCACCAGCAAGAACAAAATATGAAAGGATCTAAGCAAATAAAGAGGAAAAGAGAGAAAGAAATTCCCACTACGTAAGAAGTGGAATGTTTTAATGAACTTTACGAGACCAGAGAGCTAAAGCTATCCAGGCTGATTTCCGCCTGTAACTTTTAGGTTCCATATCCGCCCCAGTTTCTGGTTTGTGGTTTAACTTTTACGGTGCAAAGGTGGCGGGAAAGTCCTTAGTGGTTATACATTTTTTGGGGGTGGGGGCGCAAGAAATGATCAACTAATCCTGTATTGTTATTGTTCCGTTTTCTGTATTAACGAATTTTTGGCGTTTTACGCGAAATGGTATTATTTCGTGCATAATAAGATTAGATTTATTATGTATTCTTTCAATCATAATGAATTACAATATATTGTACTTTCCTCTGGTGTTACTCTTTAGTTGTTTTAATTGCTCTATATAATTTTTTTAAGCTTCACACTATTGTATTTCAGGGTCTGGGTTATCTATCTGAAATGTATTTGTTATTTTCAATGTACTTTCTGTTTTAAATGCACTTGCGCTTTTAAATGCACTTATTACTTCAAATGCACTTGCTATTCTAAATGCATTTGCTATAATAAATACACCTCCTATTTCAAATACAATTCCTATTTTAAACCCTCTTGCTGCTTTAAATGTCCATGCTATTTTAATGCACTTGCGATTTCAAATGCACTTTCTGTTTTAAATCCATCTGCTATTTTAAACCCACTTACTATTTTAAAACCCACTAGGTGTGTTAAATGCACTTGCTCTCTTAAACGATCTTGCTATTCTTAGCGCACTTGCTAATTTAAATCTACGACCAAAAAATTCCTGCACTGAAAGGATCCTGAGTTAACAGACCTCAGCTCCACTCTTTTTCTGTTTCCATCCACTCTTTGGAATTTTTTAACCTTCAATCATGATGTGGAATATTGCTATATGGCAATGTCTTGCAACTGTTTACCTGAAGGATTAATTCATTATTCTATATGTTGGTTTTAACGTACGTTCATTCATAAAGAAATATTTGTTTCTTCACGCTTTACGTTGCTATAAGATCATAGAATATGGGGACTGAAATAATATGTTTATTGATATTTTTAGTATTATTACTCGGAATGAACCTCATGATCCCATGTGAGATGATATCATCGATTCTGATATCACGAATGGAAAGCTGCTTTTTTCTTGATTTTCTGAAGAAGGAAATCAAGTTCTGTTGCCGGTAAAGATCGTATTGCACTGTTTAGGAACAGAAATGCGTTTGAACACACTAACTAGTATTTTTTAAGAAGAATAATTGTTTTGGATTTAAGTATATAAAATTTCTCTCTGTGTCTTTATTGTACTATAACTTTTCTGTGTTTCCTAAGTGTGTCTTTAGCTAATAGAAACAGATAATATATTTCTCCCGGACAAAATGAAAAGTGTTTTAAACTTACACAAACACTGGTTCCCTGCAGAGCATAGGAAGAAGGAGCAGTAGAGGAAGAAAAAGTATTACATAAAAAAAATCCCTTTACTTTCTCAATAGTAAAACAATTTGCATAAAAGAAGAACAAGGTCGTACGTAACATCTGTCGGGTTAAAGGGACCTGTATCCGTCGGTTATTACAAAAAAACATAACAGGTTTAGCATATCTCCTGTCTTTCAAAACGTATACAATCTTGCGTTCTTGTATTTAATGATTTTACTTACATTATTTTGTACGTACTAGCATATTTCCCACTCCTTCGTTAATTGTTTTGTTGCATATATTTGTATAGTTTTCATTTCGTATCTAACATTTTTTGGGGGTGGGGGGAGGGCATCATCTGTTTTACTGTCAGCTTATTACTAGTTTATAATGAGGAAAAAATGTGATAATGCTTATTTTTTTTTTAAGTATTCATTTATCTACTAACAAACCGACGCTTTGACTATTTCAAGAGAAAATCATTTTTATATATAATATAATACAAAATAACCAACTAATCTGAAGGATAGTATTGGTCCTAAACATAAAATAAGGAACATTACAAAGCTAAAGTTATATTTCCGTTTTTGCTGGAACGTTTTGTAGTAGAATCTCTGGACGATCTCTTAGACACTAAAGCGACAGCATAGATAAAGAAATAGATACTATATAGCCACGTATCTAGATGAATAAAGGCATCAGCAAACATGCATACATTTACGTGTTCACACCGATTACATAGTTAGATAGATAAAAATATATACTTCCGTGTATCCAGAGGAATAAAGGCATCAACAAACTTACGCATACAGTTACGTGTTCGGAGTGATTAAAAAAAGCCACTCGAGAAGCGAGCGAATGGATACCTGTTGCCCTAATTTCTGGATCACATCCAAAAGTTGAATAGATACCTCACAAACTTCAACAACTATACAAATTCTTTGTTTATTTTTCTGTTTCTCTTGTTAAGATGAATAAAATTCACCTGGAAAGACTTCAGTTTACCTCTTGGACACTCCTTATTTATATCCGGGTGAACGTAAATGGTTCTTATTCTTTTTTTTTTTACTTTGACTTTCACATAAATCTTTGTAAACGAGATCGGTAAAAGATATTGTCTTTATCATTGTGAAGCAGACTTCATAAGCATTTTAAGTATGCGATGAGGTGAAGGAATAATACAAATACAATTTACTAATGCCCACAGTGCACCACGTGGGCTGCACTGACGTCACTACTGTGGCACATTCAAGACCTTCCCTATATTGCCCATTCACCAATCAGCCTTAGAATCTTGACACTTTCACCTTCCTACGATTAAAACAAAAAGTACAGTTCACTGTTTTAGATGAGTAGCAAATGGAAAGTTCTATAGAAGCAGGTCGATGGTGCCACATAGTGACAAGAAATTTCGCTTTGAAGTTAAAATATATATTAAGAGATCTATACTATTTGAATTAGAATTATAGGGCAACTTTAGGACTCAAGTTACGAAGAAGATGACAAAGGTTTGAATTTGGCATAAAATCTCTTTATCGGAGGCGTCTGTTCCTGTAGGACTTTCACTTACCAAGCTCGGGTTTTGAAAAGAACTGGTTTATCTCGTCTACTGTTGCCGTTTGGCCTGAGTCTTGACAGTTTGACAATTGCGGATGTGGCTTCTCACTTCATTTTCTCATCAAGTCTCCTCGAGGACGCTGTGATGGAACATCAAAAGTTCAAGCGAAGATGCAATGCATTGCTACCCAAAGACAATTCTCCTTTTGTATTCTAACAATTTTCTTACACTTTTATCTATCTACTTATTAATTTGTAAATTTATTTTTTTCTTTTCCAGTAACTGATCCCTTCTTTCTTTATTTCCTATTACCTTCTGCTATTCTTTCTAATGAACGCTATATTCTTAAGAAGCTTGAATTTCAAGTCAGTGGCCCTTGTGTTGGGTTGTTTCATATGACTAGGATTCACCTTCTGAATAATGATAATAATAATAATAATAATAATACTAATAATAATAATAATAATAATAATACATATGGAGCAATCCTGTATCACACAACAAACATGCAACATGGCTCCAGGAAGTCCAGGAACACGACAGACACAGTCAGACACCAACTAAAGAAAATGCCAAACTGGAAAGCCCCAGGTCCCGATGAAGTCCATGGATACTGGCTCAAAAACTTCAAGGCCTTACACCCACGAATAGCAGAACAACTCCAGCATTGTATCTCAAATCACCAAGCACCCAAATGGATGACCACAGGAAGAACATCCTTAGTACAAAAAGACAAGAGTAAGGGAAATACAGCCAGTAACTACAGGCCTATCACCTGCCTACCAATAATGTGGAAGTTACTAACAGGTATCATCAGTGAAAGGCTATACAACTACCTAGAGGAGACAAACACCATCCCCCACCAACAGAAAGGCTGCAGAAGGAAGTGTAGGGGCACAAAAGACCAGCTCCTGATAGACAAAATGGTAATGAAGAACAGTAGGAGAAGGAAAACCAGCCTAAGCATGGCATGGATAGACTATAAGAAAGCCTTCGACATGATACCACACACATGGCTAATAGAATGCCTGAAAATAGATGGGGCAGAGGAAAACACCATCAGCTTCCTCAAAATACAATGCACAACTGGAATACAATACTTACAAGCTCTGGAATAAGACTAGCAGAGGTTAATATCAGGAGAGGGATCTTCCAGGGCGACTCACTGTCCCCACTACTCTTCGTAGTAGCCATGATTCCCATGACAAAAGTACTACAGAAGATGGATGTCGGGTACCAACTCAAGAAAAGAGGCAACAGAATCAACCATCTGATGTTCATGGACGACATCAAGCTGTATGGTAAGAGCATCAAGGAAATAGATACCTTAATCCAGACTGTAAGGATTGTATCTGGGGACATCAGGATGGAGTTTGGAATAGAAAAATGCGCCTTAGTCAACATACAAAAAGGCAAAGTAACGAGAACTGAAGGGATAAAGCTACCAGATGGGAGCAAAACATCAAACACATAGATGAGACAGGATACAAATACCTGGGAATAATGGAAGGAGGGGATATAAAACCACAAGAGATGAAGGACACGATCAGGAAAGAATATATGCAGAGACTCAAGGCGATACTCAAGTCAAAACTCAATGCCGGAAATATGATAAAAGCCATAAACACATGGGCAGTGCCAGTAATCAGATACAGCGCAGGAATAGTGGAATGGACGAAAGCAGAACTCCGCAGCATAGATCAGAAAACCAGGAAACATATGACAATACACAAAGCACTACACCCAAGAGCAAATACGGACAGACTATACATAACACGAAAGGAAGGAGGGAGAGGACTACTAAGTATAGAGGACTGCGTCAACATCGAAAATAGAGCACTGGGGCAATATCTGAAAACCAGTGAAGACGAGTGGCTAAAGAGTGCATGGGAAGAAGGACTAATAAAAGTAGACGAAGACCCAGAAATACAGAGACAGGAGAAAGACAGACAGAACAGAGGACTGGCACAACAAACCAATGCACGGACAATACATGAGACAGACTAAAGAACTAGCCAGCGATGACAATTGGCAATGGCTACAGAGGGGAGAGCTAAAGAAGGAAACTGAAGGAATGATAACAGCGGCACAAGATCAGGCCCTAAGAACCAGATATGTACAAAGAACGATAGACGGAAATAACATCTCTCCCATATGTAGGAAGTGCAATACGAAAAATGAAACAATAAACCACATAGCAAGTGAATGCCCGGCACTTGCACAGAACTAGTACAAAAAGAGGCATGATTCAGTAGCAAAAGCCCTCCACTGGAGCCTGTGCAAGAAACATCAGCTACCTTGCAGTAATAAGTGGTACGAGCACCAACCTGAAGGAGTGATAGAAAACGATCAGGCAAAGATCCTCTGGGACTATGGTATCAGAACGGATAGGGTGATACGTGCAAATAGACCAGACGTGACGTTGATTGACAAAGTCAAGAAGAAAGTATCACTCATTGATGTCGCAATACCATGGGACACCAGAGTTGAAGAGAAAGAGAGGGAAAAAATGGATAAGTATCAAGATCTGAAAATAGAAATAAGAAGGATATGGGATATGCCAGTGGAAATCGTACCCATAATCATAGGAGCACTAGGCACGATCCCAAGATCCCTGAAAAGGAATCTAGAAAAACTAGAGGCTGAAGTAGCTCCAGGACTCATGCAGAAGAGTGTGATTCCTAGAAACGGCACACATAGTGAGAAAAGTGATGGACTCCTAAGGAGGCAGGGATGCAACCCGGAACCCCACACTATAAATACCACCCAGTCGAATTGGAGGACTGTGATAGAGCAAAAAAAAAAAAAAAAATAATAAATAAATAAATAATAATAATAATAATAATAATAATAATCGCATATACTCTTATTGACGAATATTTATTGTGAAAGATGTAGATTCGTCACCATATGTGAAAAAAAACTAGGAACAACAAAAGTACTGGTAGAATTCGCCCTTACCATCATTCGCAAAATGAACGCGTATGTATCTGTATACTCCTATATAGTATCAGGTACTGAACCTTTCAGTCCTGAGAGGTCCCTACTTATGGAGAGAAAGTTCCTTTTACCTCCCCTTTGGTACAGGATCCCACGTTGTTTGCATTTTAAATAGCACACACTTTCCCTTGAACGTCGTTTGGAAAGGGTTTCATATTGTTTATAATTTAAACAGGTGCACTTTTTCCCGGAAAATCTTTTTGAAAAGGGTCTACGTATATGGTAACTTTCCATAGAAACTTTTCTGGAAAGAGCTTCAAATTGCTTGCCTTCAAAACAGAAAATCCATGTATTCTCTAAAAACCTCTAATAGTGGTGTACTTACTCCCTAGAACATTCTTTAGAAAAAGACTGTATCCCCTCTCGCAGGAAAATTCTTTGGAAAGAGACTGCATCCCCTCTCCCTGGAAAATTCTTTGGAAAGAGACCGTAACCTCTCTTCCTCGAACACTCTTTGGAAAGAGACTGTATCCCTCTCCCTTGAACATTCTTTGGAAGGAGATAGAGTACTCTCCCCTTGGGATATTCTTTTGAAAAGAGACTGTATCTTCTCTCCCTGGAATATTCTTGGGAAAGATATTGTTTGCTGTCTCTCTAAAGTGTAATTTGAAAGGACATTGTGTTCTCTCTCCCTGGAACATTTTAAAAAGAGATGGCGTACTCTCTCCCTGGAACATTCTTTAGAAAGAGACTGTTCATTCATCCTCTAGAATATTCTTCGGTAAGAAATCCATATATCCATCATGTTAAAAGTATATCACATATAACCCCAGCTACCTCCTCTGTAGAGCAGCAACCCACTTTATCCGCAAAAGCTAAAGCACGAGGAAATGAACGCTTCCAGCAGAGAGTTCCAGCACGAGTGGAGCTCGACCGAGTTCGCCATTACTTTCACTGATGGCTCGCTTGCTTCGTGGGTTCCTCCTAGATGAAGCACACTGGCTCTCGTTGCACCATTTTTGTACACTATCACTCAGTTTCTCTCTCTCTCTCTCTCACTCTCTTCTCTCTCTCTCTCTCTCTCTCTGAAACGGTGCACTGCTGTCCAATCTATTTTTTTGCTTTCTTTCACTTCTGTTACTCTCAGGCAATTTCATTCTAAGATGAATTTTATTACATAAAATAATTATAATGCAGTTTAGCAAAATCTTCCTTCTCGACACATCCCAGAAATACTTTTTGCTCTGATTTTTTCGCGGATTTATTTTCGCACGTTGAACTGTAATATCATCATGAATCTGGTCATTAATTTTTATTTATTTTTTATTTTTTTTTGCCATTAACCTACTTACACGAGTGCTCCGTATGTCACTAGTTGCTTATAAGAGTTCTTTCAGTTTTTACGCTTATTTTAAGCTACCCACAATATCGTCTGCTGTTTGCAGTTTGTATACGGAATGTAAATGGGTGCATTTTCCTCAAGTTAACAACAAATCATTCTTGAAATGTTATTCTTGTCTTCACTTCACAATTCTTTAACTTTCTTTATCCAAGATGCTTGTAGCTCCATTCTAATTATATACATATATATATATATATATATATAGATATAATATTCTAAATATTATATATTGATATATATAAATATATATCATTTATATCTATATCTATCTCTATATATGTATATATATATATAAATATATATCTATATATATATAATATATATATATATATATATATATTTATAAATATATATTTATTATATGTAAGTATTTATGTGTGTATGTATATACGTGTATGTGTGTGTGAGTTAGTGTATATGTTGAATGAGATTTTGTTTTACAAGTCGCCACAATTTTGAATTTTCTCTATGCCCCCATGATGCCTTTTCACGTCCAATGTTTTGGTTCTCACACTAGCTTAGACTTTCTTGTTTACTGATAGGCTAATGTTTTCAGCCTGCTTGCTTACGTAATGAACAATCAAGGGCAACTGAATCCTATAATGGATTCATGAGGGTGTAACCATTGCAACACGTAACTTTGTACAGCATCATCCAAAGCATATTGGTGACTGAAAACTAACGTATTTAACAAGTAAATTCATAACCGATTTGAAGCCCCTTTAATATTCCAATTATCAAGGCTCTCAGAACAATAATTGGACATTCACTCTCGGAAGGATGTGGTCAAGAAACCTGTTCACATACAAGAATAAAACAAGGAAAATAAAAAGTGTCCCTATTGTAGCTTTGAGGTAATACTAAAAGCCGAGACTAGGTTTCTCTCTCTCTCTCTCTCTCTCTCTCTCTCCCTTCACCACCAGGGGGCTAGAGAGGTAATTGCCAACTGACCAATATGCTTAGACGACGGTCGGTGGGATTGAAGCTTAGACTTTCATCATTCAATTGCGTATGGACCATTTCGCTCATATTGCAGTAGTTGCTGGAGTAAAAGGCCATATTATAGATGCATTTGGTATAGAAAAGAATTGTTCAAAATAATTCTTCCTGTTTTTAAGCTTTTGGAAGGTATATTTTTCAGAAGAGTGCACCGACTACTCCTTATTTTCGGGGTGAGACTGTAAATACGGGACTGTACCAAAGAAAATAGATTTAGGAATTTAATGGAACGGAATATAAAATTTACGCTAGAGGCTATGCGCTGGGACCTATGTGGTCATTCAGCGCTGGAAGGAAGGTTATAAAGGTGTAACAGGAGGGAAACATCGCAGTTGCATAATGAAACAATTGTTAAGAGAGGGCGGAGGAAAGTAAGGTTGAAGAAAGAGAATAGGAATAAATTATGCCTATATACCGCGTGAGGTGTGCTAACGAGAAATCAGTTTAGGCACATGATACAGAAGTCGAATATGAGAGCAGCTTACATAACCGCCATGACTGGTTTAGCCATTAGGTTTCCAGACAACGAAATCTGAGCCGCAACAGTGAAGTAAATGATGCTCGTGTGGCTATCTTAAATATCCTTAGTAATAGGTCTCGCCTCATTACTCGAAGTGCATAACTAAAAAATATAAACTAAGATGCTGAGGTTGAGGTAAGCCAACAAACTTCTCTTGCAGGAAAGAGCTTAAATCAACTGGAACTGGGAAAAGAAATGCTAAAATGACTTATGTAATCCAATGCACGGTGTGTACATGTGAAGTTAATTATATGTGTTAAGATTGTATGACATTTTTTCCTTATTCTCTCTCTCTCTCTCTCTCTCCATTTTCCCATCAATGCGTAGTCACTGCAGCCATTAAGTGAGGGTGGATGACCCCGTTTTTATAATCTAGTTTTGTAAACTAATTTGAGGCTTTATGGTGAATGCATAATTCCTCTTATTAATTTTTCTTATTCAAGACAGCGTAACACACAAGGCAGTTCAATCTGCACTACCATTCCACCATCAAGCTCTTGAACTTAATATTTGAAAGAAGAAAAACTTAGAGGGGGGAAACCACCTGATCCTTTGAACAACCTTTGCGAGTCTCTCTCTCTCTCTCTCTCTCTCTCTCTCTCTCAGGAAGGGAATTCACTCGGCATCAGTTCGTGTTTTCAATCTGTTTTCCTCCATTCCATCTCTGACATTTGAAATTTTCCTTAGTTCAGCTTACAAAAATTCAAACATAATCAATTCGACTTATATGATAATAATTCTGCTTGAAGTTTAATTCGTAGTTTTATGAAGGGCGACACTACAAAAGGATTCTATATTCTTAGCGTTTCAAAACTATTTTTATAATTATTTTATCTTTTTTTAATATTACTGACTCCATTCGTACAAAAACAAACCAACTTTGTTAGTACTGGTAATTTTGATTAAAATTCAACTTTTTTTCCTCAGAAGTTTTGCTCGACAGACCTTCAGAAATATAAAATTCTACGTTGTGTCAATAATCTCTTGGAAAAAATGATACCTGTAAAAATGCTGGTAAACAATGGCAAAAAGAACATATTTTCAATTTGACTATGAAGAAAAAATAAAGAAAAGTACCATATAACACATTGCAATAGAAATATCTTTGAATAACGCGTTTGCACTCCCGGCGTAAAAGCAAACTTGCTTTGTTTGTTAGGTATAGAGGAGATTGCACATAAAGAGTTATTTATGCCTATGTCTGGGTGTCAGCAGTCCATTTAAGGCGATGAGTGAGTGGCGGACTAGACACGCCTGCCATAAGAACCGATGTACCTACTTACGTCTGTGATGTTCTACGCTGCAACAGAAAGTATTTACTCAGATGACCTGAGGTTAAGTATATCTTAGTTTAACCAGACCACTGAGCTGATTAACAGCTCTCCTAGGACTGGCCCAAAGGATTAGATATTTTTACGTGGCTAGGAACCAATTGGTTATATAGCAACGGGACCTACAGCTTATTGTGGGATCCGAATCACATTATATCGAGAATTAATTTTCTAATAACCAGAAACAGATTCCTCTGATTCCACGTTGGCAAAGCGGGGAATCGATCTCGGGACATTTAATCGGTAGGCGAGCACGTAGCCCACTCGTCCAACGAGGAACTTGAGCTAAGGTATCATATGATCCATTTCAACAACATGAATTATATAATAGACTAATTCTCTCTCTCTCTCTCTCTCTCTCTCTCTCTCTCGCTCTCTCTCTCTCTCTCTCTCTCTCTCTCTCTCTCACACACACACATCGGCACATGTTTTTCATCTAATTCGCAAAGAATTCATATTTAGTCAATTAATAAAAGGCAAAGTCAGCCCCCAAGGTTCAATAAGTGTGAACGAGTCACTGAAAAATTTCATGAAAATACTAATGATTCTATTGTTTCCCTTTCAGGAACTCCGTGAAGCCTTTGAGGAAGAAGGACGCAAGGTGAGCAAAGGACGTCTCCTGCTCACCATGGCTGTCCCAGCAGGTCAGAACTACATCGACAAAGGCTACGACATTCCTTCTCTCACCAGGTGAGTTTTTCGGGAGTTACCTCGGCTTTGATGGAATTGGTTTTGAATTCATGAGAGAGAGAGAGAGAGAGAGAGAGAGAGAGAGAGAGAGAGAGTAAACAGTGAAAAGCAACGTACCCAGATCATGACTCCAGTTCTTGAAGATCTGATCATCGCATGTTAATTCAAGGAGAAAGCTCATATATATATATATATAATATATATATAATATATATATAATATATATATATATATAATATATATATGTGTATGTATGTATGTATGTATGTATGTATATTATATATATATATATATATATATATATATATATATATATATATATATATATATATATATATATATATAGTACTGGTAATCTTCTTAGGCACGAAGTTATAGTAATCAGTTTTGTATTCCACATAGGAAAATGAAAAAAGGTATATCTCAGAAAATGCCCAACAGTTTCGTCCTCCAATGGACCTCTTCTTGGAGCGTTTATTAAGGAAACGCTCCAAGAAGAGGTCCATTGGAGGACGAAACTGTTGGGCATTTTCTGAGATATACCTTTTTTCATTTTCCTATGTGGAATACAACTGAATATATATATATATATATATATATATATATATATATATATATATATATATATATATATATATATATAGCTTATTGCTAGGAGCCAGGAAGAGGACACACGCAGATGTACAGGCCGTCTTTATATTGATAAAGAAGACTTCTGAATTTTAGGCCATACCACCAACCCGCAAGACCTTGTTATTCTGGAATCTCTCTTTATTAAACAACTTGTTCCGTCGTTGAACACCCATATCTCCTCCTCCCATCTGTATTTCTCTTGACTTGTGTTGTTTATTCATGTTTTTATGTTTACGTTTAGTTTAACGCTGTACTCATCATCTAGGTCGGTCCTTAACCTCTTGTTCTGTAACTATTCACTGCTGCTTTCAATTTTTGTCAATTTTTGTTTATTTTATGGTCATTTATCTTACATTTTAATGTATGTCCTTTTAAATAATTTAATTCCCTTAATTTTAATGTGTATATTTCGTACACTTGGAAAGAATAATTTTTTAGCTTTTGCATTTCTGAATTATTAATTTTTAGTTTTGTTTTTACAATTTTACTAGGAATTTTATTTTTCATTTTAACAGCCTGATGCAATTAATTGGATAATTACGAAACGTCGCAATAAAGACAGCCTGTACATCTGTGTGTCCTCTTCCCTTTATATATATATATATATATATATATATATATATATATATATATATATATATATATATATATATAGATATACAGGATGGGCAAAAGTAGCCTCACAGTTAAAACAGAATAAAAAATATATATTAAACGCATAAAATTTTTCAGACATGAATAAGTGGCATATTTAAGAATGAGTGACATGAAAAGGATAAAAATAAGTAGCATGTATTAATGGCACAGTATTAATTTTCTATTGAAGAGTACTTGAATGAGAAACAGTTCATGAAGTAACTGTGAGGCTACTTTTGGCCCACCCTGTATATATATATATATATATATATATATATATATATATATATATATATATTATATATTATATATATATATATATATACCTGTCTGTCGCCGCACCTGGCGTGCTAGAAGGGCCTTAAAAGTATTTAGCGAGCAAATGGTAGTTGAAAGAGATGCCGAAGTAAGAAGAAGAACTTTTCAAACCTTGAATGTGATGCTCTGGGGAAAAGTCAAAGGGTTCCGTAACATTCCGCACATTGAACAAAATTTAAGCATCCAACTGTGAAAATTTGATTACGTAGGCTGAAAGATAGGAGTTACGTAAAATTGTATAGTATCCTAAATCTTTTGAAATCTATGGAATTAAATTACCTAGGTGAAAAAAGAAGAGATGCGCACTGAAGGAAAAAAGAAGCAGCAAGAAGAGATTGAAAAGCGACAGGAAAACACGAAACAAATGAGAACTTTTGTCTTGATACCATTTAAAACGGGTTCTATGACCTTTAAATTATATAGCTTCACGTATGTGGATGCTTCAAGCATAAACTCACCTTCTGAGGCACATATATATACGTTAGACGGACTGATAGATGTTCAACTAAACATTTGCGTCACAAAAGCAGACATGCAAATAGATATACCAGGATCACGGGAAGCATCGTAGGACATCTGCATTTCAAAGAGTATCTTGTTATTCAGGGCGATTTCAAAGTCAAATTCCCAAATGTTAGTGAAGTGTTTTGGCAAACAGGAAGGCCTATCGTGGGCTGAAAATTGTTTGGAGAGATCTCCATTATGAAATATGTAGATCCACCTTTTCACGGTTTGCTGGGGTAGAGATTGAATGTAAACATGCCGCGGATTGTCTCTGATGCGATCATATGCATGCATACTATAACATCATTATTTATTCTTAGTAAACGAATGATTGGTACGATATAATCTTTCCATATAAGACCTCTAGATTTTGGTAAAATCGTGTCATTAAGGGCAATATCAATCTAATGATTGTTAATAAAATGTTCCTATTTGAAAATAAAGCTAAATTAAAATGTATCTGGTTATAATTGAAAGTGCATCTTGGTATTCTCATCAGAGAAAATAGCAATAGAAAAATAATAGTGACAAACTGAACGATGAACTTACAGAAGGCTTTTCAATATTATTACTAATATTATCTTTCTTTTATATTAATGCTACTTGGAAGGCAGAAGCGGAAGTTATTATGTGATTTAATGAAAGGACTTTATTATTTAGTAGAAAAATTACTCCAGAAAAGTAAACTATTTGCCCACAAATATACCTAAAGGTTCTGCTGTGAAGTGTCTTGGCAAGAATATTGTTGATTAGTGTTACGCTAACTCTCTCTCTCTCTCTCTCTCTCTCTCTCTCTTTGTTCTACAAACAAAAGTTCCGTTATTACGAGCCATGACAAGATTATTGTTGCCTAGTGCACTCAGCGACGCGTTTAAATTGGATCAAAGTTAGAATGAAATCGGTGCTGTTTGGCTGAAAGAAGGTAACTGCTCTAGAAAGCGAAGAGAGGGAGAGAAAGTAGTTTGGTCGGATTGAGAAGTACCTGGGCACTCTTATCTTCTAATATAGCGACCTTCTACTTTTCTTTTGCGCAGTGGTGGAATGTATTAGAAACTTTGTTGATGAAATGAAATGTGAATCTGTATATATGTATATATATACACACATACACACACACACACACACACACATATATATATATATATATATATATATATATATATCTATATATATATATATGTGTGTGTGTGTGTGTGTGTGTGTATGTATACATATATATCATATACATATACATGTATATATATATATATATATATATATATATATATATATATATATATATATATATATATATATATATATATATAAGTGTGTGTGTTCATTCACAGTGTCAAATGCTAAATACCAAATATCTAATCTTAAGCAATATATTTCTTTTTTAAGCCATGTTTCATTTTATAACTGGTCAATTTTCCCAATGGAAAAAGAAGCCAAGAAAGAAAAAGTTAATATTATAATAATACAGGGCGTAAAAAATTGATTTCTATGCTTTTATTACAAAAAAGTAGGAATGTATTTACTATTTATGGAACACATTAAAATAAAATTTAATAAAGCATAAAAACATTACTATCAATAAATGTATTTCCCATTCATTCCTTCGATTTCAACCTTCCTTCAAATATCCATTATTATCCTCTAAACAGAGACCTGGATTTCTTCAATATCCTGAACTACGACTACCACAGTGCATACGAACCTACAATCAACCATCATGCTGCCCTCATGCCCCCACCTGGCTCGTCTGAGTACGAGTGGAATGCACAGTTGAATGTGGTGAGTATCAATGGACAGTGGTTGACGGGGGGCACTTGGAATACTGGTATAGTCAGTAACGGGAAAGGTAAAAGATATTGATTTTGTTTCTTATGTGATTGTGTGAACATTGTTTTGATAATAATTTCAATAATGATATCAGGAAAATATCCTCCGGGACTATAATATCAGAGAAGAATCAGGCAAGGATCCTCTGGGACTATGATATCAGAACAGATAGGGAGACGTTGATTAACAAAATCAAGAAGAAAGTATCACTCATTGATGTACCAATACCATGGGACACCAGTGTAGATGAGAAAGAAAGAGAAACAATGGATAAGTATCAAGACTTGAAAATAGAAATAAGATGGGTATGTGACATGTCAGCGGAAACTGTTCCTCTATATATAGTCATAGGAACACTAGGCACAATCCCAAGATCCCTGAAAAGGAACCTGGAAAAACTAAATGCCGAAGTAGCTCCAGGACTCATGCAGAAGAGTGTGTCATTAGAAACAGCGCAAATAGTGAGAAAAGTAATGGAATCCAAAGGTGGCATGATGCGACCCGGAACCCACACTATAAAAACCACCCAGTCGAATAGGATGAATGTGACAGACAATAATAATAATAATAATAATAATAATAATAATAATAATAATAATAATAATAATAATAATAATAATATAATGAATAATAATAAAAATAATAATAATAATAATAATAATAATAATAATAATAATAATAATAATAAACACATGGGCAGTGCCAGTAATCAGATACAGCGCAGGAATAGTCGAATGGACGAAGGCAGAACTCCGCAGCATAGATCAGAAAACCAGGAAACATATGACAATACACAAAGCACTACACCCAAGAGCAAATACGGACAGACTATACATAACACGAAAGGAAGGAGGGAGAGGACTACTAAGTATAGAGGACTGCGTCAACATCGAAAACAGAGCACTGGGGCAATATCTGAAAACCAGTGAAGACGAGTGGCTATAGAGTGCATGGAAGAAGGACTAATAAAAGCAAACGAAGACCCAGAAATATACAGAGACAGGAGAAAGACAGAAAGAACAGAGGACTGGCACAACAAACCAATGCACGGACAATACATGAGACAGACTAAAGAACTAGCCAGCGATGACAATTGGCAATGGCTACAGAGGGGAGAGCTAAAGAAGGAAACTGAAGGAATGATAACAGCGGCACAAGATCAGGCCCTAAGAACCAGATATATTCAAAGTACGATAGACGGAAATAACATCTCTCCCATATGTAGGAAGTGCAATAGGAAAAGTGAAACCATAAACCACATAGCAAGTGAATGCCCGGCACTTGCACAGAACCAGTACAAAAAGAGGCATGATTCAGTAGCAAAAGCCCTCCACTGGAGCCTGTGCAAGAAACATCAGCTACCTTGCAGTAATAAGTGGTACGAGCACCAACCTGAAGGAATGATAGAAAACGATCAGGCAAAGATCCTCTGGGACTATGGTATCAGAACGGATAGGGTGATACGTGCAAACAGACCAGACGTGACGTTGATTGACAAGGTCAAGAAGAAAGTATCACTCATTGATGTCGCAATACCATGGGACACCAGAGTTGAAGAGAAAGAGAGGGAAAAAATGGATAAGTATCAAGATCTGAAAATAGAAATAAGAAGGATATGGGATATGCCAGTGGAAATCGTACCCATAATCATAGGAGCACTAGGCACGATCCCAAGATCCCTGAAAAGGAATCTAGAAAAACTAGAGACTGAAGTAGCTCCAGGACTCATGCAGAAGAGTGGTGATCCTAGAAACGGCACACATAGTAAGAAGAGTGATGGACTCCTAAGGAGGCAGGATGCAACCCGGAACCCACACTATAAAAACCACCCAGTCGAATTGGAGGACTGTGATAGAGCAAAAAAAAAAAAAAAAAAAAAAAATAAAAATAATAATAATAATAATAATAATAATAATAATAAGTTGCATAAAGAAGGGTAAAAGATTAAGGGTAAAAAATCTTTTACCCTTTGGTTCATGATATATGATTAAAAACTATAAATATCTTTATTGTGTGTTGTTTTAACACGTCGAAGCTTTTTTTTCGTTTAAAATATTATATTTGGTAAAATAAAGTAAGGCAATACACAAAGCACAACACCCAAGAGCAAATACGGACAGACTATACATAACAGGAAAGGAAGGAGGGAGAGGACTACTAAGAATAGAGGACTGCGTCAACATCGAGAACAGAGTACCGGGGAAATATCTGAAAGACCAGTGAAGACGAGTGGCTCAAGAGAAAAGGGAAAGAAGGACTGATAAAAGTAGACGAAAACCCAGAAATATACAGAGACAGGAGAATGACAAACCGAACAAAAGAATGGCACAACAAACCAATGCACGGACAGTACATGAGACAGACTAAGGAACCAGCCAGCGATGATAACAGCGGCGCAAGATCAGACCCTAAGAACCAGATATAGTCAAGGAACAATAGATGAAAATAACATCTCACCCATATGCAGGATGTGCAATATAAAAAACTAGACCTTAAACCGCATAGCAAGGGAATGTCCGGCCCTTGCACAGAACTAGTACAAAAATATGCATGAATCAGTGGCAAAAGCCCTCCACTGGAGCCTGTGCAAGAAACACCAGCTGCCTTACAGTAATGAGTGGTACGAGCACCAACCTGAAAGAGCGATATAAAGCGATCAGGCAAAGATCCTCTGGGACTATGATATCAGAAAAGATAAGTTGATACGTGCAAATAGACCAGACATGACAATGATTGACAAAATCAAGAAGAAAGTATCACTCATTGATGTAGCAATACCATGGGACACCAGAGTTGAAGAGAAAGGAAGGGAAAAATGGATAAGTATCAAGACCTGAAAATAGAAATAAGAAGGATATGGGATATGCCAGTGGAAATTGTACCCATAATCATAGGAACACTAGGCACGATCCCAAGATCCATGAAAAGGAATTTGGAAAAACTAGAGGCTGAAGTAACTCCAGGCCTCATGCAGAAGAATGTGCTCCTAGAAACGGCGCACATAGTAAGAGAAGTGATGGACTCCTAAGGAGGCAGGATGCAACCCGGCACCCAACACTATAAATACCACGCAGTCAAATTGGAGGACTGATAGACCAAAAAATAAATAAATAAATAATAAATAAAAAAATAATAAGTTGTATAAAGAAATAAAAGAAAAATAATAGATAAAAATCTTTTACCCATTGTTTCATGATATATGAATAAAATCTATAAACATCTTTATTGTGTTTTGTTTTAATAAGTCGAAGTTTTTTTTTTTTCGTTTAGATTATTATATTTGGTAAAATAAGCTAAGGCTTCGTGTGGGTCCCCAGGTTACCCTTACCCCCTCTCCCTCATCCCCTCTTCGTTTTTTTTTTTTTAAGGGAGTTGTATGCTTGCTTGCCTATCTTAAATATAGCTCATCCAAGAGCGCCACGTCCTCAGTAACCAGTCATATGACCTTAGAAGGGGGATCACATCCTCTCCTTCCTCCCCACTCCATAAAAAAAATTTCCAGAATCTGTCTGTAGGGCAGTTTGAACTTCAGAAGTTCTTGCAAAGATGCATTTGATTACTACCCTAATGCAATTCTCCTACTGTTTTAATAATTTATTTAATTTTTTCGATTTATTTAATAATTTGTTAATTCATTTTTTCAATGAGTGAGATCTCTTCTCTATATATTTTCCATTACCATACTATTCTTCGTGAGCTTGAATTTCAAGTCAATGGCCACTTTTTGGGCTTGATCCAAATGAATACGGGTCATCATTCTGAATAATGATAATAATAATCTTCAAAAGATCTTAGCAGCTTTCGTACAATTTTGAGCAGTTTTTTTTATAACAAGTTCCAAAGCAGTAGTGACGTGTAATGTACCTTTTAAAATAATTCCTTCACCAACTAACTTCTTAATATGTTTTAAGGACTGGACGGTCAAGTACTACATCAAGTTGGGAGCCGACAAGCACAAGCTGGTCATCGGAATCCCGACCTATGGAAGGTCTTACTCTCTCCTCGACGGCAACTTCACCGACTTCGGAGCATCTGCCGACGGCCCTGGAGAGCAGGGGAAATACACAAGGGAAAATGGTTTCATGGCTTTCTACGAAGTAAGTTGAAGGGAAGAGTGTTTACCTCCATAGGGTGTTTTAAACCTTCTTCTCTGAAAAAGAAAGCTTTAGAAAGTAATCTCAAAAAAGGCTTAGAGAGGAAAAGGGTGATCTCCTCCAGAGGATGTTTTTTGCACTTTGTATAGAAAAATAGACTCAGAGAAGGATCAGGAAAAATACTTAGAATCATAAGATACTTTGAGAAGAATCAGAAAAGACCTAGTTCTCTTCTTAAAGAAAGACTTAGAGAGGAAAGGGGTAACACCTCCAGAGGGTATTTCAAACCCTTTCCATAGAAAAATAGACTTAGAGAAGAATCAGGAAGACTCAGAAAAGACCTAGCTCTCTTCCAAGGAAAAAGGACTTAGGGGGAATCCGGGAAAAGGCTTAGAGAGGAATCAGGAAAAAGTATAAGAAAGGAATAAAAAAAGATCTAGCTTTCTTCTCAGTGAAAAAGACTTAGAGGGAAATCAGAAAAAGGCTTAGAAAAGAACCAGAGATAAGATTCAGAGAGGTGATTGTGATTTCATGACAGCAGTGCGAAGCACAAAGATTTGAATCTCATTTATATTTAATCATTTTCCTACGCTTTGGCAAATTTGTTTACATTTCATCAATTTCCTGGCCCTTTAGAATTTCATTGACTTTCATCATTTTCCCATGCTTTCAGAGTTTAACTTACATTTTATCATTGTCCCGTTGTTTTAGAATTCATGCCTTATCATTTTCCTCTTTTATAATTTCATTAAAATTTTATAATTTCCTTCAGGTATGCGAGAACATAGCTTCAAACGGTTGGGAAGTCAAGAAACCGTATCCAAGACGCATTGGACCATACGCCTTCAGTGGAAACCAGTGGGTCGGTTACGACGACGAGAAGATTGTAGCCAGGAAGGTAAAAAAAATATATAAATAAATAAATAAATAAATAAATAAATAAATAAATAAATAAACTAAGAGATTGTTTATGAATAATTTTTCTTAGAGATGGATACTAGAAAACATTTGCTCTAAGAATGCGTCTTAATCTACGCGGGAAAGTTAAAATACAAATCTGATAGAATTGTCAGTTTGTTATTGTAGATTTCACAACAGGTGGACTGGATTTTGTCTTCTAAAGTGAAATACAAAATACTAATGAAATTAGTAGCAATAAGATTATTAAACAGGTTCAATTTTGTATAACATAATTTGAAGCTTGTTCGCTGTAGACCAAATATACAAAAATATAGATCTTCGTCCTCGCAGATTCAGTTAAACACAACAAGACATTAATCAGATTCATTTCTCGAATATGATAAGTTGCATCTTGTTCTCCGTAGGCCGAATACGTCAGAGAGCACGACCTGGGCGGTATTATGTACTGGAGTTTGGACAACGACGACTTCAGGGGCATTTGCAACGGAGAGGAATACCCGCTGGTCGAGGCTGGAAAGAAAGCGCTTTTCGCTGGACTCGATTCGTCCATCAACGAAGCCAGGAATCTACAACAACAACAGACATCAACTCCCACTTCCTCTTCTTCTTCAAGGTAAGAACGAGAGGTGAATGCCATCGACTGGTGTCAGCTTTCGGGAATAAGTATGTGATCAGTATATCATTTTTTAGTGTTCCATTTTCGCTTCTTTACGCATACATTCCAGTTTTATGGAATCTAAAGAGAAGGTGCATTTTTGCGTAGTTTTCTTAGAACATTATTTCAGCTCTAATTTTTACGTTGCCCCGTGGGGTAATGACCGATAGCTTTCCAACGCCTCCTCACAATCTGATGAAACCTTAGCACTGTTCTTTTTACAATTTTCTGTATATTGACTCTCGTCTTTTATAGTCAATCAGCATAGATTGTGATTGAAGCATTGAGAGCTACAAGAAAACCCATTATAAAAAGTCTTCTTTCAATTTACGAAATAACGAAACTATTGATTTTTTCCTGAATCCTTACAAAGGCTTAGTCTTTCTTCTGAATAATCATCTTTCTTTCCTCCTGGAGAAAATTCTGTTTTGATATACCCACTGTGCGATTGTGATTGTGAAGTGGATGGACCACTACAATCAGCATATTTCAAAAAACATCCAGCACAAACGCACTTATGATGTTGTAATGCTGTTTCCGTATATTTAACTTTATCGGACTAAATTTTATCCCTTAAATTCTAGACTGTAGTATCTATTAACACTACATTTTTAACACGGAATTTAGTTTAATTAATTACTTCATTCTTGTAGATAATATCTAGTCGAGTATGAAGTGTTTTACATTATATGTTTTATTACTCAAAGAAAGTTATTTGGTACTTGTAAATTCATCAACAGATGTAGAGCAGTTCTTGGTTTTATACCTAGATTTCACATTTTGTCTAGCAAAGTTTCATTACAATTACGGTGGCTTGTCAATGGTGGCTGTAACAAACAATAGTCTTTATTTGTAGTGAAATTCCCCGTAGAATTCAAAAAGGATTGTAGATTAGTGTATACACCAAATCTAACATCAACGCTTCAACCTTGAAGAGAGAAAGTTTAAGATAATCATAGCGTCTTAAATGAAAGTGAAATTGGTCTTATTTGCTTCGTTAAGCTTGTTTCTTTATTGTCTGAAATTTTCTGAAACTTTCTTTGTCTCAAAGTTCAAGCTTGACTTTGTAAAGCGAGGTAATTGAGTCTACCTTTAAGGGACGAACTAGTAAGTCTTAATGGCATTGCCATACTACCACCAAATGGTTAACAAAAATCTTGCAGTAGCGGCAATACAGACAATGTGGACTCAAGGACTTCCCCTAGAGGTAGCTCAAGAACCCGCGGTTCGACTAGCTCGAATACCAGAACACAAGACGCGTTTAGCACAAGAAACCGAGAAAGCAGCCGAACGAGAACCCAGCTGCCCCCTCAGAGGAGGAATAACGAAGTCTTATCAAGGGCCAGAGAAGACTTCTCGGAATC
>NC_061100.1:29146848-29151848 GCF_015104395.2 Macrobrachium nipponense
TATCTTATACTCTGAATCTTTCCTAATCTACAATGTTTTTACCCATAAATAAGATTTTAGAGATGGATACGTATCAATATTTGTGAAGCAGTTTTCGACTGTAAATGTTTCTCGTTATAAATGGTAAAGTAAAAAGAAGCTTGATTTTTACAAATTATTCCATTTCTATGGAATGTTAGTTAAAACATTAATCTGTTGCGAACTATTATTACTTTTTCTTCGTATATCTATGTAAAAGGATAATGTGCGCCTTAGCCATCATTTTGCTATTTAGCATTTTGGTTCATGGGACCTCAATCATCCAGTGAAATATTATCAGTATATGAATGATAAATGAACCACGTATCACTCCAGAATAAATTTACGAATGTTTTGCATACTTTAAAAAGTTTTACAGTGTGTTGTTATAGTTAATTTTATTTCGAATATAGTATATCTTTGACTTGTAAATTTGGTACAATTATTTATTGTAAAGGAAAAGCAGATGGTTTACACCACTGAAAGTTCTTTATAGATGATCGACTGAAATGTATTAAAAATAAGCGATTAACAATAAATATTTAGTCGATGTTTTGAAGCAAAAGAAAAAAATACTTGAAGACAATACACTACGATATTCATCGCAGAAGAAATAAATTCTTAAAAGTGCCTTGCACTTTTTCAGATCACAGAATTCTGGTGGCAATCAATTCGTGAGTCTTAGCGAAGCAGAATTATCACAGACTCCCGATATTGTTGAAGAATCTAGTTCTGGCAATGTTGGTGGAAGGAATCGTCCACAGTATTCATCTATTTCAAGGGACAGGTACGAGAATTGTTATATCTCTCCTTGATAATTCATTTAGCTTTTAATTCTCAGGTGAAATGATGACCGCTAATCCTTAACAATGATGAGTGGAATGTTATCCTGATTAACCTTGGATAATTATACACTTCTTTATACCTTTTACATGTGATTCTGAAAAGACTTCCCTAGTTTTATGGGTGAGATTTTCAGTTTTTTATTCTTGTTTGGCTTACCTCTTCTTTCTGTCTTCCATATTACCTGTAATTAATTTCTTTCCAGTGAAAGCCTTTTTCCTTTGAGGATTGAATTTCAAGTCAATGACCCCTGTAGGCCTGTTTGATGTTGATAAGGCTCATATAAAGAGTATAAAGATCATAAAATCTTCAAAACCCGACCCCAATTATTGCTGTTATATTTGTCTCAGGAGCAGAGCACCAGCACAGGAATCCCCCATAGAAGAAGCAGCAGCACCTCGGCAGCGACAGCAACAGGAGCGGGAACCATCAAGGTCATTCTCACGGCCCGAGTACACATCAATCCAGCGTCAGCGTCCTGCCACACAAGCTCCCTTTGTCGAAGAAGAGGACCCTGAAGCAGCAGCTAGACAGAGCCCAGGCGGTGATAGAGTGTACGTCACCATCGAGAGACAACGGCCATCCACGCCAGTTCGAGAACCAGCATTCCCACTCGCCACGACGGAACCAACTCTCGAGTATGTCACCATTAGTCGTGTCAGACCAACGGCAACTCCTTCCTCAGTTTTCTCTTCTGATAGTAGATCTAGGGAATCTGCACTTCAAGGTTTAGATGATAGACGAACCACTCCAAGGTATCACATTTTGTATGTTGTGTAGTAGTAGTTCAACAGCTAGCCGCTACGCTTGGAGAAGGGAGTCTGCTTCTTGCTTTTTAGGCTGCTTATTTTAGCTTTGATGATAAAGTATCCTAATCTACTGAGCTAGAGTATATTCCATTTGCAACTTTACCATGTTGTCATGGCCAAATGTGATCAAGGAATTTTTTATACTGTAAATTGTGGGGAAAGGTTTTATTTTGCAATGATTCTGCCCCATATAACACAATGCTACAGTCACTTGCTTAGTGTATCCAAATGGGTATTTCTTGCAATAGCTTATAAATACTGGAATAATGTGCCATGTAATTTTAAAAGTTATCTGTCTTTTAGGTATGTGACACTACAACGAAATCGCCCGAGCACTACAGAGGAAACTGTGGCATTCACTGAAGAAACAAGTCCAATCACCACAGAATCTCCCGTAAGTCTCCCCATTTTGAGCTATCGGCCCAATCTCGTAGAGCCTGTAACAACTACTACTACTACACCCTCCTCTCCGGTGGATTTTGAGGAAAACCTTTTGCATGATGTAAAGTCTGATAATACAGGTTTTGTTTCATCCTTCTCTTCACCTTCATCCCTTGGTGCTGCGACCCCAGGTGCATTAGCTGAACATTTCCATGAGGATATTGCTGTAAATGCCTTGGGCCATGAAAGCTCTGGATTAACCAAAACCAGTGATGTGCATAAAGTCAGTCCACTCCCTCAGTTGAGACCAGTACCTTTATTCAATGATTTTCCTGAGATTCATCATGATATTCCTTCGGTGCCTGATGATCATTTGGAGTCTAAAGCTTTCAGGGGAAATGGAACAATTACTGAGATCGATTTAAATCATCCAACTAATGTATTGCTGCAAAATGTACAAGAGCGAGGTGGATCACCTGATATCTCTACTAAAGATGATTTTAGACCTGGCTTTAACCTTAAGGTTGATGCTAATAAAATTGAAGTACCCGTAATACCCAAGGCAATTAATCAAGAGACTGGAGTTTTTACTGGAAGAGAACAACTGCCTGCATCTAACTCAATTAAACATTCTAATTCACGTGGAAGAGGTGTGAGGCCTGATACTTCAAAACTGAGCACCCTGTCAAGTGTTCAACATTCTGACAACCAATTTTCTTCAGGTACCAATGCAGTTGATGAGAATGAGCCTATAAAAACTGATACTTTACCTCTACGTGGAATTGGAAGGCAAGAAAATAGGGTACAAGTTCTCTCTAGAATCAGTGCTTCACAACTAGGAGTAAATGCAAATGAAGGCAATGATGGTATCTCTGATGCACTTGATAGTCAATTACATGTAATAAATTCTACATTTGATTCTCATTCAACATCATTTGATGGCATTTCAACAACAGAAACAAAGGATTTTTCTCAAGACAATATATCCCCTTTGTATAATAAAGAAGAACCAAGTAATATATCCATTATCAACAATTACAGTACAACATCAGATTCACATATTGCAGTTAGCAGCACTGAGTCACCAGTAAATGGTACAATATTAACACAGCTCAGAGCCACAGCAAGGTCTCGTGTTGCTTTACAGAGGGATAACACATTAGATGCACCACTTGTTGAAAACACAGAAGCACAAGTTCTTAGCCTGAACAATAGTCAGTCATCAGTAATTCAGTCAACTGAAGACAGACTTATTTCTTCACCAGGGACTTTCTTGAAACAAACTGATGTATCACCTAATTTAGCATCACGGCGCAGAACAAGAGTAAAAATTGCTAGTGCATCCCAAAGGCAAACAACATTACAATCATCAGTTTTTCAGAACACAGCACATCAGGGGGAGAACACATCAGAATTGTCACTTAATGAAAATGCAAATAACTTTAGCACAATCTCAGTCAACAATCTTCAATCACAGACAACTCAACAAACTGCAGAAATAGTAACTTTACATCAAGGGGAGACCAAATCACAATTGTCACTTGATGAAAATGAAGAACACTTTAGTACAAGTTCAGACAACAATCTCCAATCCCAGACAAATCAACCAACTGCAGAAACAGTAACTTTACATCAGGGGGAGACCACATCACAATTGTCACTGGATGAAAAGGCAGAACGCTTCAGCACAATTTCTCTCAACAATCTTCAATCACAGACAATTCAACCAGCTGCAGAAATAGTAACTTTACATCTGGGGGAGACCACATCACAATTGTCACCTGATGAAAATGAAGAACACCTTAGCACAAGTCTAGTCAACAGTCGTCAATCACAGACAACTCAACCAATGACAGAAACAGTAACTTTACAGGATAATTTTCCCATAACAAAGGATCTCCGAACACATGCTGACATTTCATCTAGGACAGATTCAATTACCGATGCTATCAATATACCTAAGCTAAAAACAACAGAACATCACAGTGACACATTTCAAGTAGCTACTGAAGGCAGCATAGTAACACAGCATTCATTAACACCAAGTGACAAGAAAACAAAAAAGATTGTTATCTTACCATTTGAAGACGTAAACCCTGAATCTTCCCTTCCATCTGATAATCATGATTTAGCTCCTTTACTGGATCAGCCTTCCTTGCAAGAATTTCATAGACCACAAAAGCTCCCTGCCCAACAAGAAAATGTAACTGAAAATTTGACTTTACATGGAATTCAGCCAATAAATAAAATAGATAATGATGCCTTAAAGACAGACTTTATGCATGGTACTGAATTGACACCTGGAATGTCTGCACATATTGTAATCCCTCTAGATTTTCCTTTAGCATCATCTGGGGCAACTAAGTTTGGACATGAGGATTCAAATTTTTCTATTCATTCTCAGCAAAGCATTGATCCTTCATCCTCAAATGATGATCTGCCTGGGACTTCTCATTTAACGGTGTTTGGTTCTGAAGGAAATCTTGACTCTAAAATAGGTGTACTGCATGATGAAGCCTCTGATTTATTAGAAAATGATATTCCTATAGTGCATGGTAAAGGACAAAATGGAACATTCAGCAGGCCTGGAGACATTGGAGCTACGATGGTTTTGGTGCATGATGAGTCTCCTGTTGTGCATACGAACGACTCCGGATCCAGCCTGCATGATCCCCTTTTTCCCCAGGCTGGTGTAGGTGCAGGCACACATGGTCATCCCATCAACAGTGAGGATTATCACCTCGATTCCATTGGTGATGCAGATTCTACCCTCTCTGGTTCCCTTACCTCTTCTCATATAACCCAACAAAATACAACCACTACTACTACCACTACCACAGCTACAACCAGAACACCAATTCCTGCATCTACCACTACACCTGTTCCCAAAACTACTACCACACAGGAGTCCATTAACATTACATCCAGACCCCAGAGGATTCGATCACG
>NC_061100.1:29156848-29199348 GCF_015104395.2 Macrobrachium nipponense
TGTGAAAAACTGTGGAAGTGACTTTCTGGCACTCTTAAAAGGCCTTGCAAAAAAAAGAATAACTCAGCGTTATACTAGTTAAATAACAAGGATATCTATGGCTTGAATATGTGCAGAAGCAGATGAGATGATAGCAAAAAGGCTGAAAATGTCCTCCATGCACTGCAGAAATCTCACGCAGGTGATGTGGAAATAACAGTCGAACAAATTGTAAATACCTCACGCAAGTGATGTGGGAATGGTAGTCCAATAGATGGTGATTGAAATCCACGAGTTGTGGAATAACTCACGCAGGCGACTTGGAAACACCAGCTGAACAAATTGTAATATACTAAATATATATGTATATATATATATATATATATATATATATAGTATATATAATATATATATATCTATATATATATATAGTATATATATAGTATGTATGTATGTATGTATGTATGTATGTATATATATATATATATATATATATATAAATATATATATTATATATATATATATATATATATATATATATTATATATATATATATATATATATATATATATATATATATATATATATATATATATATTGTTATAAATTCCTGTTCTTGGTGTATGAAAAACTGTGGAAGTGACTTTCTGGCACTCCTAAAAGGCTATGCAAGAATAACTCAGCGTTATACTAGTTAAATGACAAGGATCCCTATGGCTGGAATATGTGCAGAAGCAGATGAGATGATAGCAAAAAGGCGGAAAATGTCCTCCATGCACTGCAGAAATCTCACACAGGTGACGTGGAGATAACAGTCAAACAAATTGTAAATGCCTCACGCAAGTGATGTGGGAATGGTAGACCAATAGACGGTGATTGAAATCCACGAGGTGTGGAATAATTCACGCAGGTGACTTGGAAACACCAGCTGAACAAATTGTAAATGGCCTCACGTAAGTGCGGGTAGTACTCATGTAAATGCGGTGGTAAATAACAGGCCAACTAGGCTGTAAATGAATACCAGGTAAGGGTGGAAAACTCAGTGTCGATACTGTGTTAAATTGCAGTTAGATTTGTATAGATAACAGTTAAACTGGATTGCAAATGAATGCCACATAAGGGTGGAAAACTTAATGCCGATTCTGTGTTAAATTGCAGTTATATTTATATAGACAACAGATAAACTGCATTGTAAATGAATGTCACATAAGGGCGGAAAACTCAACGCCAATACTGTGTTAAATCATAGTTGGATCTCTGTAAATAACAGTTCAACTGGATTGTAAATGAATTCCACATCAGCAATCAGCATGGAAAACTCAACACAAACTGACATGGTAAATTGCAGTTGATAAATAAAAAATGTATATGGGATTTTACTATCTTGAGGACGAGACAAAAAGAAAATAATTTACCAACACAAATCCTTGGTCTTGTTTTTACCCTTTCGACACTTGTCTGAATGACTTAGAATACATTATTGTGTTGTGTTACAGCTAGTGTCAGAAACAATAACGAATAAGGAAAGACTTAAAGAACTAAACAAATAAAAAAATTTTATAACCAGCTGCACAAATGCACTACACCAACTTCACGGAATTGACTGAAATGCTGATAGCGCAAGAAAAACTCCAAGATACTCTGAAGTATGCTATTAGGTGTTTTCTCCCTCGCAAAACTAAAACCTACCAAACCTGACTCTCATGGATTTAAGTTCCTGGAGGTTTGGTCTTGCAAACGTTCAGGCAAGACAATTGGAGGTTTGGGGAAGGGGGTGGGGGATCGGGCTCGCATGTGACCTTGAACGAGATGGTGGGGAATTACATAGAGAGACAGTGAAGTGAAGAACAAACTTAGGTGCCCAGTGCTTCCCTTTGTTTATGAAAGGCAATAAAAATTATTCACCTGATCTTATCATTTCTCTTTAACATAAAGTGGAAGTGTTGACTGTTTATTTTCTTGTTGCTATTCCAAGAGTTGGGTGAATTTACTCTAACATTTGTTATTGTTTAACTTTTTCTTTTTTTCATAAAAGGGGGATAATTCCATGGAGTAATCCTTATCCTGCCTAAACACATTGGTTTTACCACGGAGGAGAGAGAGAGAGAGAGAGAGAGAGAGAGAGCGAGAGAGAGAGAGAAGAGAGAGAGAGAGAGGGGGGGGGGGCCGCTTTAGACAACAATGAAACGCACTGATTCTTTTTAAACAACTAACTAATGAAATCTCTTTGCAAACACGAGATTCGACAAGTTACACTAGGAAAGCATGACATGTGGCACTGGTTTTGCTTTGTATTTATAGCACTCCCTAAATACCTATGTGCTTCATGCAGTAGCGCATAATAAAGAAAAAAATACAAATAGCAAAAAATAAAAAATGACTCTTTACCTGTTATGGAGATTTGGAAGCCTTTGTCTTACACTTGCAAAAAAAAATAAAAGGAACTCAGTCATTTCTCTTCAAGTGCCATCAGTTCAGCAAATGGTACTGACGGGGAAAATGAAAATGAATTTTCACACGATTCTAGCAAAGGTCGCCATTTTTCTTTTAACTTTTGTGTCTCGGTGTCTAAAAAACTGTGGAAGTGACTTTCTAGCACTCCTTAAAGGCCTTCCGAGAACGGAACCATAGCAAACAATCTACAGCTGAAGGTCAGTATTGATGGAGGGAAAAATTTACATAAACTCTAGAGACTTAGGTTATCTGAACTATATTTACATTAAATTGCGTGAGTAAGCAATTTACACCCTAAGGTGAAAGGGACTCGAGTGGGTCCAGATATTAAATGGAAGGTGGTTAACTGCAGGTCAGTAGGGACATTTGGCTGGGAAATGATCCAGACACAGGCATGTTTGCTCACAGTGGGTTGCTGAATAGTCCTGGTGGCACTGCCAAGGGATTTAAAATTTTCTCTCACAACTAGGCAAGATTTTTGCATCTGTAAAGAGATTGCATTCTAGGATCAGTACTAAGGTGATATACACATGGGGAATGTTAAACATGATCCTCTCTTATTATTTCACATCAAAGTTCACTCACAGGGACAAAGAATGACCGGGAGCTTATACAGAAAGGGATACTGCGTTGCTTAATTAACTAAGGGATGTTTAGCATGAAACAGCAACGTTACTTCCCGATGTAGCAGACTCTAGTCTAAGTGAGAATATCACAATTAGATTTAATATTATTATCAGCATCACAAGGGGAATTATTTAAAGCATCGATGGTAGCAATGAGGAACTGTGTTACGGTAACCAAAAATTGGGACTGCGATGCTAAGCCAATGGGGGAGAGTTGCCTTGGAAAGAAATAAACAAAAGTACAGACAAGAGGGAAAGACAGTAACTGACTCCTCTCAAAATTACTCCATTACAATACCTGGGCATTCATGGCCTTGTTTTCTTACAAATTGCTGATCAGGGGATAGCATTATGGGCAGTCAATGAACTCGTCGGGGTCTCCAGAGGGGGAGGGAGAGTGATGGGGGGGAGAGGAGTATGTCTTGGTAGCTGGAGACGTTCTAAGAAAGATTGTTGGTTGTCTGCTGGCTTTATAACCTCACTCACAACTCTCTCTTCCCACATGTGTCCTACACAAGATTCGTCCACTTTCTCCATCTTTATAAGCCCTGCCCAAAATCTTCCCTATAAGCCCTGTACAGAATCTGAATCACAGGACCCTGCTGCATTGCTGCAGGATTTAATTTCAAAGGCAGTCAGTTGGAAAGGACTGGAGAGATTCAAAGAGACCAGAGGCTGGTGAAGAGGGGCAACCAGAAAATGTCTGGATTCAACTCTAAAATGAGTTATTATCTCTTGATTCTGGCTTAAATTAAAAGTGAACAATATGTATATATATATATATATATATTATATATATATATATATATATATATATATATATACATACATTATATATATATATATATATATATATATATATATATACTACATATATATATATAGTATATATATATATATATAATATATATAAATATATTATACTATATACGTATGGGCACCTTGTATTTACCCAAAATGCGTAAATGGAAAATATTTAAGGAAAAAATGCAGAATATCTTGATTCTAACTTACCTTAAAAGGATTGAAGTGGTTATGTTTACTCTAAAATAGGTCGCCAGGAAACTTAGCTAATTAATTTACATTATTCATTTACAAGAGGCCGTTGAATGGCCTGGGGAAAATTAAACGCAGCTTGTCCACACGTGGACCAATCCTATCACTCACAATAGGGGGGAGCTGGCCAAAATCAGATTAACGTAAATGCTGGTTTCCGAAATTACTCATATTCATGTTGCGTTAGGCAGCACTTGCGAGTGGGGAGACTTGGACATGTGACTCAGCCAATCTGGAAAAATTCCCAGATTAGACACAAAATGAAATGAAGACTTCTTGTACAAATTACAGTTATTCAATTTTATCTAACACACTGGGGGAAGGAACTCTAGTGTTTAAATGAGATATTCCATGAAGACTCTGTCTGTCTGGGACGAACACAAAAGGTGGCATGCGGCCACGAGGCAAGGAAAGGAACAAAGGGATGTCATTTGAGAATTAGGAGTTCGAATTTGAAATTGAGGAGTAGTTACTTGACTCGGAGGGAAAGAACTGGCAATATGACTGTATCACAAGACGTACCTGGATGCCTTATGTAAGTGGACCTTTGTAGAAAATGGCGTCGGCTTTGTCTGAGGTCTGGGGCGGCAGTTAGTCCCCTTGTAGGCCTTATGGGGAGGCTGTCTTGGACATCTGTCCTAGGTCACAGACTGGAGAGGACTGAGAACGAAATCGGGTGTGAATATATATATGTATATATATATATATATATATATATATATATATATATATAGATATAGATAGATAGATAGATAGATAGATAGATCTATAAATGTATATATATACACACACATATATATATATATATATATATATATATATATATATATATATATAGATAGATAAGATAGATAGATAGATAGATAGATAGATAGATACAGATATACATGTATAATATATATATATATATATATATATTATATATGTATATATACAATGTATATCTGTATTTTATCTATCTATCTATCTATCTATCTCTATCTATATATATATATATATATATCTATTATATATATATATAATTAAGTTTATTGCGCGTAATAATTTATATATATATATATATATATATATATATATATACTATATATATACATATATATATATATATAGTAATATATATATATATATATATATATATATATATATATATATATATATATATATATATATATATATATATATATATATATGATGCATGACTGTGTGTTTGGGTGTATCAGTCGTCCACGAATATTAGCATGACTCTCAAGACATGGAGTTCTCCACCCAACGTTTGCATACATAACCATTTCTGAGGACAAATGAATTACGACACAATAAAAAACATGAAAATAACACAAATAGTAGTTAACGTAAGGTAATGGAAGGTTATAACTTGATTTAGTGAAATTAACTTGCGAATTAGAGATGGCAGGATGTACAAGTTATTCCATCTCAAATTATTAGAAACTTATTGTAGGAAATATACTAAATCATACCAAACGACCTTAGAGGCTATATGCTAATGTTTATCAAATATCTTTTGATATCTTAGATATCAAATACTCAGAAAAATCAATTGCACAATGGTAAGTGAGATTTATCATTAGATGACAAAACGCTAGATGAAAATTTTACAGCATGGAAGAAAAATATGCAAATAAATATAAAAGGCAGAAGGAATAGATAGTATGAGAGGAATTAAATAAGCAAAAATCAGTAAACAATGCCGAAATATCTTTCAAGGACTGAATTAAAACCTGTTAAACGCAGACTCACTTTTAAAAATACATTTTCTAACATATTTAACATGAAAAAGTCTTATTATTCATAAATAAATGATAAAATTAAAGCGTCTCCTTGTTAATTGAAAATAAAATACCTTGAATATCTGGACTTTGGTAATATTAAAAAAATCAGAAACCAGTCACCTATCGTATTTTATTAAGGGAAAGTTCTGACATCTATTTTTTGGGTCTAATGTATTAAAATCCAACTATAAATATCAAGGAAATTTGGGCCCCCGAAACCCGAGAATGTTTATGGGGAGATTTATGCGTCCGCTGCCTCCCTCTCTTCCCCATCGTGAGATGTGCTGAGAACACTACCCCTATAGAGAAATTAACCTCTCAGAGCATTAGGCATATGCAAAAATATATCTCTATCGCTATTTGAAAGTCACGTATCTGTAGAGAAACTTTAAAAGACCGTGCATTCTCTGACCTAACTTTCGTTGAACAAATTCCTGCTTGCGAAAAGAAAGAAGAATGTTGGAAATCACGAAATGTTTTTAAGAGTCGGATAAATTCCTGTAACTTCGTCTGACAAACATCTTTTGAAACAGGACTGTTTAACATAACCTCCGATCACAAGAAACTTGGCTTTCGTTTGTTTGGACGTGCGCGTATCGCTTATTTTTGCTTCGCGTTTCTAAAATTTATATTCTTCACTTGAAAAATTACCGTGAGATAGCGGAGGGATTTCAGGCGATATTGCAGCTGATTCCAAAGTCTTCTTCCTCCTAATGGTCAATCTAAAGAAATTTAGGCTGTCAAGCTAAGGACAGGGGCACTTTCGGCCATTAGCACTTAAAAACAGTGAAATGGAACGGTTGGGCAGCAAGATAAAGAGCTACAGAAAATACGAGTGATCGGGCCCTTTCACAATATGCGATTCTTGTCGCACCAAGATGCGATTGCAGTGCCGTATCTAAATGCGACACAAAATTGCGCAAATCTTACATTTGTGATCCAATTTTTGACAAGCGCTGGCAGTCTTCTCTCAGCCTGTAGTATTGACTAGATGGGCAGGAAGAGAAAATTATTGTATTTACTATATCATTTGAGAAAAAAGAAGAGAAAATCGAGAATTCACTGGTTACACCCTTTGAATACACAAAAGCACGTAGGTGCATTTCCCACACTTTTCGAGGAGCTGAAGGAAGAGAGGTGATGATCAATTTTTGAATGACTTCAGAATATCTAAATGAACCTTTGAGGAACTCTCTTCACGTCTACATGGCCAGTTGCTAAAAGAAAATACGACACTCAGAGATCCTCAACAACTGGCAGTTACTATCAGGTAAGAGGAAATATGCACCTTTCCTTGTAAATTTGCTTTTCCATATAGAAATCAAAAAGGATAAATGAAAACAAGTGTTAGCAGAAACATCTCAATTTATTAAAAGTATAAACTGATATATCTATATAAAAAACAAAAATAATTTACTTTGATATTAGAAAAATGCATGTCTCTCTCTGTTTCATTAATTGATGTAAATAAAACGTAAGTGTTAACTATAAAAACTTAAAGAATCATTTATATCGAAATCAAAAGCTTTTAACCCTCTTTTATATGAATAATTTGTCGATAACCTTCTAATAAATGAACAAAACAGCAAATCATTTTGTAGATAATTTCTCATGCCCCTAGTTCTTTTTTATTTACCAATAACACTATTTGTTGTTATTATTATTATTACTGTAAGGTGTTTTTTCTTTGCATGGAAACAGTGGTTATTCAGCAACGGAAATAACACTATTTATATCCCTCAAATGATTTCAATACCCAACAATCCCGATCACCAAAAGCAGTGGAAGTCTACTGCTGCCGCACGTATATGCAGGAAACAATCGCACAGTGTGAAGACACGTATTGGGAGCAATGGGCAACTGCAATCGCGTCTGGGTGCAGCACCGGACATGATCAGTGCGGCCTGTCGGCTGTAATGCGATGCCGGACGGGCAAATTTGCCGGACCGACAGTGTGGAAAGGTACATTAGAAATAATAGTCGACTGCTAGCCGCATGTAGGTGCGACATAGTGTGAAAGGGCCCAAGTTGCTCTATATGATACTAGAGAAACCCCACAGTTTCACTTAGAAGGGAAGCTTAGAGATGTTGAACAGCAAGATTAAAGAAAGGAAACGGGAAAATAAAGTGGGTGCAGCTAGTGGCAGAAGGGACACTTCACACAGCCTTTAGCAATGATTACAGTACACCTCGTGAGGTGTACTGTTAAGAGAGTGTCCAGTTAAAAGAAATAAAGCATAATTCCTGCCTTAGTTATAACTGAAAATAGACTCAGGTAAGGAAAGATTATAATATGTTTATTTGAAAATTGACTTCAAAAACTTATATTTTACACTTCTCACGTTTCTCTTTCGACAGAGAAATGGCTATACCATATATCTCTAAATTTGTTGCCTGTCATGCCGATCAACATATCGCACACACAGTTGCATAATCCTGCCGTGGTCAAGGTCTCGCTTTGAGATTATACTTAATAATCAGGTAGCAAGCGAAGAAGTGGCATGCAGGTAGCACACAGGTAGTCTTCTTGTTTGTGACTTTTGAGTCATCGATAAAAGCAAACAAGAATTACAAAGGGTAACGTCCAACTAGCGTGATTTTCCCTAAACCCTTTGAGTCAAATCAGTGTCATCTGGTCAGACTGACAGGCGGCGTTTTGTTTACCGAATGAACTCTTGCTGTTTACAGAAGACACTCTAGAGATAAGATTAACGTCTCACAGATACTGGCCGAGGCTGAGATTAACTGCGAGATATCCTTGCATAGCTTGATTGATACCCACCATTCTCTATAAATATTTTAGTCTTGAGGGTTCTTTAAAGGAGTGTGTACGTACGTATAACTGTACTGACTGTCTCCCGAACTTAGACAGACGGGAAGAGAATTTGAATTAACAAAGGAAGTTAGCGTTATTCGCACGAATAATGGTTGAAAGAAGAAAATCATTTAGAAGGCGCGGCAGCAAAGCAGAGTATTCGGATGTTCAGGAGGTCGACGAATATGAAAAAACTTACGAAAAGGAAGAAGAAGAAGAAGAAGAAGAAGAAGAAGAAGAAGAAGAAGAAGGAGATGACGTGACACTGCTGATTCTTGCAGTAATGTTAACGTACTCGATGTTTATCGTGCCTCTGATATTTTACTATATACCTACGGGTCAGAAAGGGGTATTCTTCTACTACCTTACCAATAAGTGAGTACTTTTGTGCGTGCTCTCTGTTTGTATATATATATATATATATATATATATATATATATATATATATATATATATATATATAGATAGATAGATATAGATATATATATCTATATATATATATATATATATATATATATATATATATTAATATATAGATATATATCTATATCTATCTATCTATAAATAAATATACATATATATATATTATATATATATATATATATATATATATATATATATATATGTGTGTGTGTGTGTGTGTGTGTATATATATATATTATATATATATATATATATATATATATATATATATATATATATATATATATATATATATATTATATATATATATATATATATATATATATATATATTGTAATGAACTGCTCATTCCTTCCTTGCCTGGAGGGACGAGAGTTAATACAAACAAAAATCTAATGGCATAAGGCCGACATTACCAAAAAAGGAGGAATTTACATAAACTCTGGACTTTAGTTTTAAATTAACTATATTTTCATTAAGTTACAGGTAGGTCCAGGAAATAAAGAGGTGGTTAATTGACTGTCCACCGGAAACATGTGGCTAGGAAATGAGCAAGACATGATAGAAACTTGAACAAAGTGGGCTATTTCAAGGCATGCATTATTCCTTAAGGGTTCCCAATTTTCTCCAACAATCAGGCACGGTATTTGTCTGCAAAGAGATTGTATTCTAGTATCAGTACTAAGGCGAGGAAAACATGGGAAACGTTACACACTACTTGCTTTTAGCTTTCATATTATAACTCACTCAAGGGGGATGAAATGACTGGGAGCTTATACATTGCTTGAATTAACTAGGGAAACATTTACTAGCATCACAAGGGAATTAATCACAGCACTGAACCAAAATTGGGGAGAATGAAATGAAGTAAAGACAAGAGGCAAAACGATTCACTGACTGCTTTAGAAATTACATCTCACAGGACCTGGAAATCCTGGGTCTGGTAGTCTTCTCATCTGCTGATATTTCTGTGCACTACGGAGGTATAAGAACACTTGTGGGATCCCCCAGAAGAGGCAGGGGAGCAAGAGGGGTGAAGTGTAGCCTGCAGGACTTGAGAAAGTTCTGAGCTTTTCTGAGACAGAGCTGCTGCGACCCCGTTCTTTTATAATCTTGGCCTGAATAGGCCACTCCCTCATCAGGGCACCTGCTGAGATCAAATCCAGAGTAGCCAATGGGAGCAAAGAGGGGTTTTGAGAGAATGGAGGCTTACAGTTCACAGGGGCAACTTGCATATAGGCAAGAATGAATGAATCAGGTTATAAAGAGGTCTTACTTTTCCTGAACAAATATATATATATATAAATATATATATATATATATATATATATATATATATATATATCTATATATATATATATATATATATATATATATATATATATATATAATATATATATATATATATATATATATATAAACAATAAAGAGGACACGATGAAGTAATACAACGGAAAAGATGAGAATCTGAACTAATCTTTCTCGCTCCAATTCTGAATAATAATAAATACCGACTTCTGGAAAGGACATTACATCCAACCAAGAAGGCTCTATCATTATTGCTTCATTCCATAAAGCATTGGCTTTCGATAACCAGCCTATTGCTCTGGAAAAGATCGTTGTGTGAAGGAGCGTCCCCGTCCACCTGAGAGAGCTTTGAAGAGGGGAGAGTAGCAAGGACTGTAAACAGTGATATTATGCAGAATCGAATCACGAAATACATTTATAAAGGACTGACAATAATTCACGAGAGTAAATCTTAAATCCTGGGAATGATTATTATTACTATTATTATTCAGAGAATGAACCCTATTCATGCGGACTAAGCCCGTAAAAGGGGACATTGACTGGAAATTCAAGCTCCCATAGAATATGGTATTCATTCGAAAGAATTAACAGAAGGTCAACGGAAATAGACAATAGGGTGATCAGTTATCAGAAAACCAGATAAACTAACAATTAAATAAATAAAATGTAAGTAAATCATTAAAATACAAGGAGAATTGTATCAGGGCAGTAATGCCTTGCATCTTCGCTTCCAATTGCACGAAACCCTCGGAGAGGCTGTTCCACGCTCTCCGAGAGGACGTCGAAATAATTCATCTGATCAAGTAATATGGTATGGAGCATAAAATGTAGGCCAAGGGGAAATTGCGAGTAAAAAAGTTTTCAAAGGTGTAACAGGAGGAAATTTCGCAGATGCACTGTGAGACAACTGTTAGCAGAGGGTGGAAAATGATGGAAAGGGTGAGAAATATATGACAAGCGAGACAAATCTATTTTGAGACAAAGCTGTCGTTCCTATCTCGGGCGAGATTCTGAGAGTGTTTACGAGACAAATTCGAGCTAGTTCTCCTTGGCACTATTGTGCCACTAATTTCTCTGAAGATAAAAACAGCCATGGGCCGATCACCTGAATTTCACCTGGAAAACAACGCTTCGTGTATTTCTTTTCTTTTTCCTCTCTTCTTGTACTTTGAGAGAAAATTAAAAAATTAGGCAAAAAAGCAAGTGCCAGATAATGATGCGTGTGACAATATTGTGCTTAAGTCTCTCTCTCTCTCTCTCTCTCTCTCTCTCTCTTCTCTCTCTCTCCTCTCTCTCTCTCTCTCTCTAAATCTAGTACATGTCTGCCTGTCGTTAGTCATTATGCGACGCAAAGAGCATAATTTGAAGTTTTGAAAAGTAATCTAGAAAACATTGATTGTCTCCTGGTGAGCTCATTAAAACTTTCCGTGAACAGCCTCCGGAAGTAATGTTGCTCTTGCCTCTTACTTCGTCTTTTCGATTGCCAAGATGCTCCGCCCTCAGCGAAGTATTATTGGCTATTGGTTTATGTGTGTTTTATGCGTTTCTCTACTCGTCTTTAAACATGTTTACTTGCAGCAGTTCTGTTGGTGAAGATGATAATAAACAATTTTGTTTTTATGAGGGTTAGAAACCATTATATCATAGTTTGGAAACCTAGGAAGAGCTGATTCAAACAATTCTGACATTTTATTTCGAATTCTCTTATATTTGTACAGATATATATATATATATATATATATATATATATATATATATAATATATATATATATATATATATACATATATATATGTGTATTATATATGTATATGTATATATATATATATATATATATATATATATATATATATATATATCAAAGGAGCTTTTTAGTGAATCATTTATTACAAACCAGATCTGAATATTTATTTATTGGAAACCTTGCAAGGGCTGATTTTAACAATCTTTCTTAACTTTTCATTTTAAATTCTCATTTTTCCCCTAGAACATCCCTAGAACATATTCAGTAGGCCACCCACAAACCTAAATTCATTAGCAATCGCAATATTTCCCCACCCCTACCCCACCCCCACCCCCAGAACAACAATAGAACATATTCAGTAGGTCACGATAAACCTAAAATTCATCAGCAATCTCAATGTTTTCCCCCAGAACATCCCTAGACTGGAACGAGTTCAAACCATCCATCGAAGACCTCAGCGGTATCCCGTTGACATCTGAGACGAGACTCACTTTCATCGTGCATGGATTTAGCGAGTCTTCTCATAGGCCTTGGATTCACAGGCTGGCGCAAGGTTGGTTATGGGTTTGCCTTCGGGAAATGAAAGAGTTTGCACTTTTGAAGGAGGAGGAGGAGGAGGAGGAGGAGGAGCAAGTAGTAGATGTCTTGGTGTTATAAACAGCTAATATTACCTTATCGACTGAACGTGCAGTTTGTATCATGTTAGGAATGGTGGATGTCATTGTAGCTAAATAATATTGGTAAACATTAACACTAGTAACAAGTACGTCTCTCTCTCTTTCTCTTTATATGTATGTATACAAGTATATATATACGTATATATATATATATATATATATATATATATATATATATATATATATATATATATATGACAGGTAAAAATGTTCTGTTACAAAAGAAGTCCAACTAATAAAAGGAGCCCATAAAAACGCCAAAATATAGAAAGTAAATACATTTCAGAGACTGCTGTATCCCTCTTCAGGTAGGGTTCATTACTTACCTGAAGAGAGAGACAGCAGTCTCTGAAATATAGCACTTACTTTCTATATTCTGGCGTTTTTAGGGGCTCCTTTTATTAGATATACATACACACACATATATGTGTGTACATACATGTTTATAATATATATATATATATATATATATATATATATATATATATATATATATATATGTATATATTATATATATATATATATATATATATATATATATATATATATGTGTGTATGTATAACTGAATCACGAAAGTTTGGAATGTGATAAATGCATAAATAAAGGTATAAGCTACGAAGGAAAGTGAGGCACTGGAGTACTGCAAGATCTTTCACTCAACGTCCTTTACTTAGCAGACTGACTGACATACATGAGAAACTGAGAAGACAAGGAAGGGTCTTAGAAGTGACAGATGAGGATTATAAGAGATATTCTACGATTTCACAGCGTTTATCACCTCGTACGTTAGCTTTTCGTTATATCAGCCGAGTTGCCATTGGACTTTGACCTCAGTTGAAAACAGATTTAAAGATGAAGTCAAGGATGCTGTCAGCATCCGATATCTCTCACAGAATTGTTAAACTTTGCCTGTTGTATTTATTGTTGCCGATTAGACAGGTAAAAAAGTAGATAAATGACATAAGTGGCATAAATATTTTTCATTTTATTACTTTATCTTTTTACCTTTTGACTGATCTCGTCATTCTGTATTCTATATTACTTTCTGTAACTTCGTCCAAATAAGTACCATCTTCTTCGGAAGTTTAAATTTCAAGTCAGTGGCCTCTGTGGGTTTTTTTTCATTGGATTTGGGGTTTATCTTTTGAATAATGAAAATAACAATAATAATATCCTATCAAAAAAGGATGGCTGGATCGTGAGAATTAATCCTATATTGAGTCTTCTAAAAATATATTTGAGAAGACTCAACACAAGAATAATTCCCATGATGCAGCCATCCTTTTTAACAGGGCATGCTTAAGAGAGTTTCTGCTTCCTTCCTTCCAATAATAATAATAATAATAATAATAATAATAATAATAATAATAATAATAATAATAATAATAATAATAATAATAATAAATAAATAAATAAATAAATAATTAAGACATTTTCCTTTACATTTCGACGAAGGCCAAAAACAACAAGACTCTCATAACAAAAAAGATGCCATTTACTGTTCTCAATCAACTCGTTTTGTCTAATTGGGGTTGAAATGAGATAGATAACATTAAAATGACTGAAGTTCGAATGAGTTGCATTTCATAAATTGAACTGAATATAATATTTAGGTCAAAGGCCAAGCACTGGGACCTATGAGGTCATTCAGCGATGAAACGAAAATTTACAGTAAAAGATTTGAAAGATGTCACAGCAGGAAAACATCGCAGTTGCTCTATGAATCAATTGTTAGGAAAGGGTGAAAAGTAAGATAGAAGAAAGTGAATATGATGGAAAGCATAGTTAAAGAAACGAAAGGGTGCAGTTTATAAAGCTTTGCTCTAAGAAGTAAGTTTGTAGGTTAATAGTAATGCCACATGGATGGTAGTTGTAAAAGCGATTCGATTTGCCTTATGAATCCTACACATAGCTGGATATCAAATGTGCGTTTGTGTTTTTTTTTTCTTCTTCTTTTTTAGAAACACGACCAAACCAGTAAAATTTAGTTATATTTCTAAAGATTTACACATCTGCTAGTACTCAGACAGGGAAAATCCTATTGTAAGCCGTATTTAACCTTTAAAAATAGAGATTTTTTTTTTTCAAATTCAAGGGAGGATATTTAGATTTAAGAATCCGTAGAAATGAAAATTGAATCTGTCACCATGGCTGAAATAGATTTCTTTCAGCAGATGTAGGAAGCCTGTAGTGTTTTGTTAAATCATTTCATGAAATAGATTTTTTGACTTGCATAGATACTTTATTGTGTTTTGTAAAATCATTGCTTTAATTGATTTTTTTACTGGCTTAGAAACAATTATTATGCTTTGTAAAACCATGTGTAAAATAGATTTTTTTTACTGGCATAAAAACTCAACTGTTTTGTAAAATCATTGCTTTAATTGATTTTTTTACTGGCTTAGAAACAATTATTGTGCTTTGTAAAACTATGTGTAAAATAGATTTTTTTTACTGGCATAAAAACTCAGCTGTGTTTTGTAAAGTCATTGCATAAAATAGATCTTTTTACTGGCGTGGAAACCCTGTAGTGTTTAGTAAAAGCACTATATGAAATAGTTTTTAATCGCTATGTATTGTAAAAACCTTTACATGAAACAGTTTTTTACTGGCTTAGAAAGATTATTATGTTTCATAAGATCATTGTAAGATACTTTTATACTTCAATAATTTATAATAATACGACTGTGTTTCGATTCCCCTTCGCCAGCCACTCTGTCGAGGAAGGACAGTCACAACATAGTCATGGTGATAGATTACTGGGACCTTCACAGAGCAGAGTACTTCTGGATGCGATCAAACACACACTTCGTGGCCAGACAAATTGCCAGAATCCTCGACAATTTGGTTCTACATAACAATCTCAAGTAAGACTGGGAATTCTTTAAGAGGCCTTGATTATTCTTGTTAATCATATATATGTCAGCAGTTGGTTTATGAAATTTAAGGTTATCAAGCCAAGGACTGGGGCACTTTTGCCTATTTAGTGCTTAAGACTGTGAAAAGAGGGACTTGAGTTGTTGAGCAACGAGATAAAGTCCGGAAAATATAGGAGATGAAGAATGAGGCTCTAAAGATGGAACCAGGTGACTGAAAATTGACAGCTGCACTAACGAGCAATAGTTAGGGAGGATGGACAGCGAGGCTGAAGTAAGAAAGCGGGAATGGAGTTTCAGTCAAAGGTTAGAAAGTGGGTGCAAAGGGCGCTACCAACACCATCTAGTAATACCTACAGTTCACCTCGTGAGGTGCACTGTAACGGCATTAACCCCGACGGAGAAAATGAATATTAATCACTGCACTCATTCTCGCAACAATATCAATGAAAGTAAAGATCGAATTAAATTTCTTAAGAAATGTTCCTTCGTTCAGCTCTTTGGGAAAGACAAAATCTCAAGAAGAACATAAAAGTTCTCGTAAGTATGAATTAGGCCAATAATTGGTGTGGGTTGTGGAAAACGAACCTTAGAATTAAACAGCAGACACTAATGTGCGACGTCCAATTCTCCCGTGACAATAACGCGACAAATATTTGTACGTGAGAGCAAAAGCAGTTGAAGATGAGAGACTGAGACCTGGTATTGATGTCTTCGAATTAAAAAAAAGTTCAATACACACATTTTTCAAAAGTCTGCTCTTGTACTAATATGCAAATGAAAATTCATGAAAATGTTTTCATTATAACCAGTCAAAAGATAGATAGATAGAAGGATAGATAGAGAGGTATGATATTATTATTATTAATATATATAGGATCAGTTTATCCTGACCTCTGAGCCTAATAAAGACTCTTTTCGGGCTGATTGATAGAGAGGTAGAGAGATAGATAGATAGATAGATATATAGATAGATAGATGGAAAGAAGACAGAAGGGGAAAATTTACAATTTTTAGTTTTTTTACTGCTGTTGCAGATTATCGAGCACACATCTAATAGGTTTCAGTCTCGGTGGTCAAATATGCGGCATAGTCGGTGCTAACCTGAAAACTGGCACTCTAGGAAGGATCACAGGTAAGAGTAACTTATCTCTCTCTCTCTCTCTCTCTCTCTCTCTCTCTCTCTCTCTCTCTCGGTTTCCTTTTCCTAATTTTTTTATTTTACTACAATTGGAAATTGTATACTGTAGAAACTTAGTTAAATTTGTCCCATGTAAATGCATTTGATTTTAAATTGTAATGGAAACAATACATAAACATATACGCACGCACACACACATAAACAAATATATACATACATATATGTATGTGTATGTGTCAGTAAATCATTTCCTGTGGCACCCGCGGGGATCCATAGGGCCTCCATGAACTCTGCCACCATTCTGTCCTGGGCTAACTCTTCAAGATCTCCTCAACGCTCATCTTCTACTTCCTGCCTAATTGTCCTCAACCACATTTCCTTTGGCCAACCTCTACCTCTTCTAGCAAGGGCAACCCACCCCGGTGTATCTTGTATCTGTCTTAAATACACACGGCCTAACCACTGCCAGCGTGAAAACCTGACATACTCTTCGACCGGCTGCACCATATTTCTTCTCTGATTCTCTTATTTGATATTCTGTCTGTTCAATTAATTCGTAATATTCTTCTGACCGCATTATTTTCAAACGCTAAGAATATATATATATATATATATATATATATATATATATATATATATATATATATATATATATATATATATAAATGAAAGAATATTACGAATTAATTGAACAGACAGAATATCAAATAAGAGAATCAGAGAAGAAGTGTTTTTGGTAATGTTCATTTGTCTTTGTGCCATCCAAAAATCTGTACTCATCGTAGATATGTATATAATTTATTGAAATAAACTAGGTTTAAGGTACCTTGGTAATTTCTTTTACTCCCTCCTCCTTAGTTTGTTGCAGTCCTTCAGTCCATTCCAGTCCCGTTCTAATGATTCATAATGAACCTGATCGTCATGTGGAAAAGTGACCATAACAATTACATATATATATATATATATATATATATATATATATATATATATATATATATATATATATGTATATGTATATATATATATATATATATACATATATATATATATATATATATATATATATATATATAATATAATATATATATATATATATATATTTATATGTTGTTATGGTCACTTTTCCACATGACGATCAGGTTCATTAGGAATCATTACATATATATATATATATATATATATATATATATATATATATATATATATATATATATATATATATATATATATATATATATATATATATGTTATGGTCACTTTTCCACATGACGATCAGGTTCATTATGAATCATTAGAACGGGACTGGAATGGACTGAAGGACTGCAACAAACTAAGGAGGGAGTAAAAGAAATTACCAAGGTACCTTAAACCTAGTTTATTTCAATAAATTATATACATTTCTACGATGAGTACAGATTTTGGATGGCACAAAGACAAATGAACATTACCAAAAACACTCAGTTGAACGTGAAATGAAAACAAACTTAACAGCAAAGTCAAAGATATAAATTATTATGTTAATTGAAATTCTAAATACTTTAAATACATTTCAGTAATTATCTCTTAATAATTCTGATAGCAGAATAAACCCATATAACTATATAACCTTATAAACAGTAGCAGTTAAACAATTTGTCATTAGAGCCATACACATATTCCCACCAATAATATAATAACGATAATACACACTTAGGATCCATACACTTGCTCATCCTCAGTAATAATGAAATAAAGATTACACACTTAGGAGCCATGCACTTGCTCATCCTTAATAATAATGCAATAAAGATTCAGTCAATAATAAGAGTTATCCTAGTTTAATCAATGGCAACTTAACAGCAGAGCCAGTTAACACCACAGTAGTAATAAATCAAAGACAATCGGTCGAATTATCAACAAGATAACATTTTGTTATCAAAACAGGAACACCTCAATGTAGAATAATTCACCAATTAGTGAAGACAGTCTTTTACCTTCTTCATATCCTCTTGTTACCACTGGCGAAGTCATATACACACATGCAGAATGTATTTCCTGCCAAAGTAAACAGGTCGTTCACCCGTTACTCAATGAAGTTGGCTTCCAACTGCGCCAATTACAGTGAAGATGTGAAGATCATCAAGCCCATCACCTTCCCTCAACAAGGCGATTTCCTGCTGCTGCTACTGCATTCTCGACAGTGTTATCAAGAACCAGATGGTCTGCTATCCAAAACCTGACTAACCTTGGAGAAACCAGAAGGGAAAAACATCACCTTGCCTCAGCACACAAAAGTAGAGGAGGGCAGTTTAACAATCATACAACCTTGTTCCAAATGTAATGATTTTAAAATACTGTCCAACCTAACAATATATATATATAGATATATATATATATATATATATATATATATATATATATATGTATATATATATATATATATATATATATATATATCTATATATATATTGTTAGGTTGGACAGTATTTTAAAATCATTACATTTGAAACAAGGTTGTATGATTGTTAAACTGCCCTCCTCTACTTTTGTGTGCTGAGGCGAGGTGACGTTTTTCCCTTCTGGTTTCTCCAAGAGACTCTTAATCTCGGATCTGGGACGCCATTTATACTTGGTGCACAGCTTGGTTAGGTACCTGGTTATTAGTTATCTCACAACAGCCAAACACCTGAACCTTTATCACAAATACAAAACGACTGAATAGTCTAAAGGTAAAAGTGATCCCTTAAAGAACTTAATAATCACTTAGGAAATAAGCATAAGTTCATTAAAACAAGTGTGAGGTAATCTTAATTAAAGGGCATCACTCCCTCAACAATTTTAAATATAAGTATGTCCCTGGTTCTAATTCACTTGAGAGAAACAGCACAATTACCACTCTATATTTCTACCTAAACCAAATTTAAATGTATACTCACTAAAATTTGAAAAACTAAAATTCATTTCTAAATTCAAAAATTATAAGTGAAGTTCACAATCTCAGAGAAATTTGATATTACTTGAAAACAAAAGTTTAATTCATTCTTGAATTTGTCATAAAACAAAATTGAATCAAAATTATAAATTCTGTCAAGAAAATTAAATAGTCAAAAAATGAAATTATTCAAGTAACATTCAAACTATAAAGCAATAATTAAATTTGAAAAGAAAGTTAAAGAAGTACAAATTAATTCACAAGTGTTAGATTAAAATAATTATAATAAGAAATATTCAAATTAATTAAACAAGATGAGAATATAAAAAACATAGAATAATATGGAAAAGCAATAAAATCAATGACAGTACAAACATTAAATATATAAAATGGACATGTCAAAAGAACAAAAGAAAACAAAAATTTACACTGTAAATAAAACCTCAAAGTGCACTTCAGAATATTTGTAAAGCACGATACCTTTTATCATTGCAGTCTCACTTAAAAAGAAGGCCTGTTACTTTTTCAATACTTTTGTGATGCCGCACAAAATTAATAATAACACTATGTATATTCAGATTCCACAAACTATTACATTACTATGAAATTAAACCTAGTGAGTGACCAATCTCAAAATACGAGTTACGTTATGGTAGAAAATCATTGTTTCGTGAGAGAGATTTGCCTCCCTTATGCATGAAGCTAAGTCTCAAAGTAGAATGCATGGTTCTATATGAGTATATCGGCACATGGGACCATCCACGAACAAACGCGTTCGCGACAAAAACATATTCCGTCATCTCATTGACATCATGGAATTTTCCAATTCACAATTAACTACTACGAGTCAATAAGTCCTCTTTTGACAAAATGAAACAGATAAAAATCAATTCATCAGTGCCATTAAACATTTTCATAGCAAAAGTTGCATCAAATAACAAAGAAATGATATTGTTGCATGGAAGATTCTAGAATGATCTGATGCAATCTCGAGTAATTCTTACATCATCCTTCTATTGGAATCTCCCTCTCGGCTGCGTCCTGAACGGGATGGGTAGGCGATAGAAAATAAGCTTAACTCATCTATTTCCAAGGAGTTGAATAACTACTCCATTTGCTCCAACAGAGCAACTTCTCTTTGGAATCCTATGCTAAATTCTCTAGCTAACTCCTCTCTCTGCCTTATGTATGTCTCAACTAAGAATTATACATTATTTAAACATATTATCTTTAAATATGGGATTCTGAACATGAAAATATACATTTTACAACATTGTACACAGTTTCTGAGTCTGAGGTTAATTAATCTTATTACCAAAACCATAATTGCATTATGTAACCCACAGCATAAGAATATATATATATATATATATATATATATATATATATATATATATTATATATATATATATATATATATATATATATATATATAATATATATATATATATATATATCATTCGAGCTACAAATGTCCTTTAATATCTAATTCGCTCTACCTCGGAATTGATATATTTTCATATACCGAAGGGAAATTTTAGTTGATAATAATTTCGTCCCCTCATGGGATCGAACCACCCGTCCAGTGACGGGAACGCGAAATCAAGAGGGACATGACGTTATCAAATCGGCCAACTGGACGGTGGTTCGATCCCATGAGGGGACGAAATTATTACCAACTAAAAATTCCCCTTCGGTACATATATGAAAATATATCAATTCTGAAGTAGAGCGAATTAGATATAAAAGGACACTTGTAGCTCGAATGATTTATATGAATCACGGTGATGTGATAATTATATATATATATATAATATATATATATATATTTATAGAATAATTATACAATTCTTGATCATGAAGTATATAAAACGTGATGCTATGTATAAATAAAGGTTTTTGCCACGAAGGAAAATTGAAAAGCGAGATAGCTGAGAACTATATATATATATATATATATATATATGTGTGTGTGTGTGTGTGTGGTGTGTGTGTGTGCGTGTGTGTGTGTGTGCGTGTGTGTGGGCGCGCCCGTAAATTCTCATTGCCACACCCGTGAGTCCTTTGTAAACACAAATTCTGCTCCAAGTTGAGTACAGAACCAATTATCCATTCTTCTTCCTCATTTCACCCATAGGACTTGACCCAACATTCCCATACCTGAACTGGAAACATGACGACGAATCACTGGACGCCAACGACGCCGACCTGGTGGTCATTCTCAGAACTTCCGTGGTGTCTTATTATTGTCAGGAAGGTGACGTCGATTTTTATGTCAACGGAGGGATTGTGCAGCCCGGATGTGATCTGTGGTGGTACCCACACTTTGGTAAGGAATACAAATGTTTTATGCAAATTGCTTTCTTGTCATATATATGTATGATATATGATATATAATATATATATATATATAATACTATATATATATATATATATATATATATATATATCTATATATACGAACAATAATAAATAAGTCTACTATTACATATATTTTTTATAATAATTTAAATAATAAAAAAACATAAGGATAATAAATAATTTTAAAAAAACAATACTATATTAAAATCAAAACTCAATCAAATCAACATTATAATAAATAAAAAAAAAAATACTAAGAATTATAAATTGGAAATAAGATCAGATAATTATATTACAGAAAAATTAATTAACTTAGTAAAAATTTTTAATTTTAAATTAAATATCAAACTTTATAAACTTTAATAATACTTGCATTACATATACATAACTATATAAGATAGAACTAATTTTTAAAAATAAATAATTTAAATTAACTAACATTATAAAAATATAACTAATTAATAAAATTATTATATATATATAATATATATATATATATACTATTATATATATATATGATATATATATATATATAAGTATTATATATATTATATATATATATATAATATGTATGTATATGTATATGTGTAATATATAAAATATAATATATTATATACAATATATACTATTATATATATATATACATATATATATATATTAAAATATTATATATTTATATATATATATATATATAATACATATTATATATATATAATATATAATGATATATATATTATTAAAAATATATATAATGGTGTAGCTTTCTTTTTACCTTTTGTTATTGCCTTTTCAATAAATATTTTCAATTCAACTTTTTCAAAGCAAATTTGATTTTTTATCAGTTCCCTGGTAGACAGGTACACAGTTTCACTCCGTTATCTCTATTCGCACAATTATAAATACCCCACAGTTATATATGTATGTGTATATATATATATATAAGATAATTTCTATCTGTCTGTTTGTTTGTTTGTTATGAATGCCCAGATTATGAAAGCTAGGGATACCAAATTTTTACCATAGACTCCTCTCCCTGCAAAAAAAGTTTTAGCCAAAATCTAAAAGTCGAGGCCTTTTTTAGGGGGTCATAACCCCCTTATTAAAACACCTCATTTCTTACAACTTTTGGAATTAAAGCTAGGGACCGAATTTTTACCATAGACTCCCCTCCGCCCAGTAAAAGTTTAGTCAAAATCCGAAATTCGAGGGCCATTTCTAATGTAGTTGAAGCTAGAGCAACCAAATTTTTACCATAGACTCCCCTCCCTCACAAGGAAGGGTTTAGTCAAAATCCAAAATTCGAGGGCTGTTTCTAAGGGGGTCATTGTCCCCCTCATTTTTTCAACTTTCGAAGCTGAAGCTAGGGCTACCAAATTTTTACTATAGACTCCCCAACACCCTCCGGATGGTTTTAGTTAAAATCCCAACATTGTGGACCATTTCTAACGGGGTCATAACCCCCTTTTTCATATCCCCTCATTTTTTATAGCTAGGGCTACAAACTTTTTACCATACACTCCCCCCCTCCTCTCAGGAAGGTTTTAGTCAAAACCCGAAATTCGTGGGCAGTTTCTAAAGGGGTCATAACATCTCCTTTTCATATACTTTCATTTTTTCTTTTACTCTGATAACCCCTCCAGAGGATGGGTACAGCTGCTAATATATAAATAAGTAAATACACACACACACACACACACACACACACACACATATATATATATATATATATATATATATATATATATATATATATATATATATATATATATATATATATATATATATTGTTCAGGATTTAATCCAGAACCAAGCCAAAATAACTTCTTATAGAAGGAAATTCATACATTTATAAGTAGCCTTTCCTCACCAGTTTACCATTTTCTTTGAGTGTCATGTTACTCATCTTTTCCCTCGACTGCTGCCCTTGAAATGATCTCCACAGGTACCAGCTGGACCTTAGACAGAAGCACATGTTGGACTGAGGAACGGGCCTGGACAAAGGATTACTGAAACAGAGGTGATAAAACAAGAAGACAGCAGACGAGCGACCTTAGAATTTCTCCACCTGTCCAAGTATTCACACCTCTCCTCTGAGAACAACCCCCTGCTCTATTGCTCTACCTTTCATCTGGAAGCCTCCACATGTTCCATTATTTCCACAAAATGCAACCCCATCTCCATCGGCTCTGCAATTCAGAAGAAGTCTATGCTATAAATAATTCTTCTTGTGTTGTTAATAGTGATATTAAATCTAAATGTGACATCCCATTTAGACTAGCGTCTGTTACTTCGGGAAGAAACGTTTGTTGTTCATGCTAAGCAACCCCCTTAATTGATAAGGCCCTATTCCCTTATTTGCCAGTGTAACTCGTCACATCTCATGTCGCAAAGAGATTTCATTAGTTAGGCATGTAAGAGAATCCGCAATGTTTCATTCCTGTCTGAGCGCATATCTTTCTTTTTCTCTCTTTCACAGTATACATGAGGGTCTAGGCAGGATAGAAAGAAATAAAATCCATTGTATAGAGATTGTTCCTGGAACAATCCCAGCAACATGGTGTTAATCAAGTCCTATTGATTTGTCCCCGATATCACAAAAAACTAGTGCATGAGTTTTCCGTGGTGTATTCCTGCCCGTCCATCCATTTCCTGCTTTTCAATGTAAGGCGAATTGCAACATATCAGGGGATCTGGCGGTTAAAGCAGAATGGTTCTTTCTTGTCAGTTCACATTTATCAGTCTTCGCCTCTTCACCCCCATGGATTAATAACAGAATTCTTGTTGTCGTGTAAATTATATAAGAAGCAGAAGAATGCTTTCCTTTTAAAGAGAAAAAATTATCAGTAAAATTGACTAACCTGATTCGCCCGGGTATAAAAGGAGAGTGCACCAAGTGCACAGCCTCTTTCTCCTAATTAACGCAGATCAGTTAGCAACTCTTCCAGGTCGTGTATGTGGTATATGGATGTGAACTTGGCCATGAGGGAGGTGTTAATGATGTGAACATTATGTACAGTAAGCAATCGTTCTTTCCTGTAGCCATTGTTGGGCTAAATGATGTAAACCTTTGCTTGCTCACATTGTTTAATCAACTTTCAGGAATGTGTCCCTATCTGCTTTAATGAAAGCACGGGCTGGAACCTGTCCTCTAAGGTAGGGATATCAGCCTCCCTCCATCTGGCACGAACCTGAAAAACAGTCGCTATAACATTCGCGATACCCGATTTTATGAAAAAGAACGATAACTAACGTTAGAGTAAATTCATTCAAATCGTGAAATAACAAGTAAAATAAACAGACAATGATTCAATTCTTGTTGAGAAAATAATAATCAGTTACACCACTCCTTGCTTCCATAAACAAAGGATACTACTAGGTTTCAGGTGGGTGAGAAAAAAACTTTATACTTAAAGGTATAACAGAGCTTTGCCTTGAGTTGTATCAGCATCTCAGGCAATTCTGTGAAGTACTAGGTGTAACACATTTGTGCAGCTGGATAGAGAACATTATATTGCTTGGTTCTTTCCATCTTCATCATCGGTTCTGACGCTAGCTACAACACATCTCAAAAAGGTACTCAAAGCAAATCAGACGAGGATTTGCGTTGGTAAACTTTTTCTTCTTTTCATCCTCGCAACAGATAATCCAATATCCATTTTTATTCATGAACTGCAGTTTACCTTTTCAATTGGTGTCGAGTTTTTTGCACTTACATTTACAGCCCAGTTGAGCTCTTATTTACAGGGATTTACCTGTCTTTTACCACAGCATTTGCATGAGTTTCCCACATTTACGTGACATCAATTTACAATCTCGTTGAGCTACTACTTACAGGGATCGGCCTGTCATTTACCACAGCATTTTGTATGAGTTTTCTGCATTTGCATGAGGTCTTTGTCTATTTATTCAACTGTTATTCCCATGGCATTTGTGTGATGTTTCCGCACTGTGTGGAGGACATTAACAGCCTTTTGGCCATCATCTCATCCGCATTTGCGCTTATTCCAAACATAGGGAGCCTTGCTATTTCCCTGGTATAGCATTGAGTTCTCCACATACCCATGGTGATATCTGCAATCTTGTGACTATCATCCACCTTATTAATTCAGGCTAGTGCCCATGTGCATGTACCCAGATTCCCAGACTAGTGCTATTAGCGTTTTACCCCTGAAAAAATGGCCAGCAACGCAGCACTGGAGGAGGTTAAGGCCTTCACTGAAACAGGGCAAATACTGGGGCTGGAGGGCACAAAACTGATCAATTGGATAAGTAACAAGATGAAGGAAGCAGCATAAGAGAGAGCACAAAGTGAAAGAGAAGCTGCCGAGAGAAGCACAAGAGAAAAGAGAAGCTGCTGAGAGTATTCCAAGCAGACAAAAGGGAGAAAGAAAGAGAAGCCCAGAAGGAAACACGGAAACCTGTGTGTGGGTGTTGCAATAAACCAGGTCACAACCATGGAGCAGTGCCTCTCAAAGGTGGATCCTCCTCAGCAAGCTGCCGCTACTACTCAGAATGGACTACCCCATCATCCTAACAATAAGAATAACGGCCATTGGAACAGAAACAACAGGCCTGAATTTAGCAAGAGTTTCTGTGACTCATGCAAAGTGCATGGGCACACCGCTGCCTGGGTGGTGATGCCCCAAGAAAGCTCCTGTTACTGCCATTGCTATGGCAGTGACGAATCCTTCAGCTCTAGGCCCTCCTGCTCAGGGCCCCATATTTGTCGCACCTCCCAGAGGTCGCTATCCTGCCCATCAGGTCCGAGCTTTCAATGACACTGGTGCGCAGGTATCCATCATTCGAGAGGATAAAATTCCTTATGGAGCTCAGGTTGATAGGCACCAATTTATCACAATAGAGATCCTCAAGATGTTCTTGCCTACTGCTCAGTTGAGTCACACGACCTCACCGTTATGGGATATGTACCATGGCAGTAGCAACCTATATACCAGGAGGTTATAATGTCCTGCTAGGACAAGATTTTAAGTCTCCTCCCACCTTTGTAGCGTATCAGGGCCCCCACCCTCACGTAGCTCCAGACCCATTCCACAGGCCTCCAAGAACTACCTCTGCACAGCCAGTGCCACTTGAAGGTGCCATGCAGTGAGAGGCTCTGTCCCTCATGGATATTGAGCCACGTTCGAGTCCTCTCACTAAGCCAGGAACAGCCTCAGTGCCAGTGCCAAGGCAAGACTCGAGTCTCCCTCCCGGAGCTCTTAAGTCCCGGTCGCTTTCCCTCCGCTAGTTTGGCCCCACTACCCATGCTAGCAGTCGAGGAAGAGCCAATTCCAATAGGAATCCTCCAGGACACCCATGACTATAGCGGACAATCCACCAACGATGCAGCCTCCCAAACTGCCCCAGAGTCGATCATCCCAATGGGTAAGCGCATCACGAATACCATTACCTCATCCAATCCCCCTCCATCAGCAGCTAACTGGTCCCAGAGTAATGACTCAGCCGAATCCTATTTGGCCAAAGAAATCAGGGAACCGAGCCACGCAGCATTAAGCACAGGGATGAGTGCATAGGTCCTGGTTGTCGCAGCAGCTGGAGCCGATGCCCCTCCGGCATCTTCAAAGAGCTTGAGTCTTTCAAGGCCCCCCCCACGGCACCATCAAACTGACCTCAGAGAGGTCAAAGGAAGTGCCACCCTCTTTTAAAGAATTCTGACCCTCTCCATCCAGAGGAGGGTACCAGATTCTGCTACTTCTACTTCCTTCTTATCCTTTTGCAACTTTCTATTTTTTTGTAATGTATATCTTTTCTTCCATAGTTTCCTTTCCTTTAGGCATTTATTCCCATTGTATGCTCTCCTTAGGTAGAGCCACAGCCGCCAGCTATTCTGGCCTTATAAATTAATATTTTGTCATGAACTACTATCATAAAAGTGCCACAATTGGCACAGTGCCCTATTCTAGGTGCTTAGCATTCCCGACCAGGAAAAATTTTAGCCAGCAAAAATTGCTGTAGCTTTAGAGATATTTTCAAAGCCTGGCTCATTTATATATTGCTTTGAATTACATTATTTTAGATTCTCTGCCTGTCAAGTAGATCTTTCAAATATTATTATCGGCAGAACTTGAATCTCGTTTATATTATAAGTCCACTCAAGGGGAGTATGGAAGGCTCAGGAATTTATATTTGTCCTTTGTCTTTGTTTCTGGCTTGTCTTGCCCATTCCAACCCGAAATGTCCTCTAGAATGGGAGGTGTTCAGGATTTTAAGCCAGAACCAAGGAAAGTTAAGACCTCTTTATAACAAGACTCATTCATCCTTATAAGCAAGTTGCCCCTATGAACTGAAAGCCTTCATTCTCTCGAAAAACCCTCTTGAATCATATTGGCTGCTCTGGATTTCTTCTCCACAGGGAACCTTGGATTAGGGCGGAGCCTACCCAGGCGAGACTTTATAAGAGTGGGGCCACAGCAGCTCTCTCTCAGAACTGCTCAGAAGCAGGACTTCCTTACACTTTCTCAAGCCCTGCAGACTCCACTTCACCCCCTTCTGCTCCCCTGCCTCCCCTGGGAGGATCCCACAAGTGTTCTTATATCTCCATAGTGCACAGAAATATCAACAGATAAGAAGACTACCAAACCCAGGAATTCCAGGTACTGTGAGACATAAATTTAGTGCAGTCAGGGAATTGTTTTGCCTCTTGTCTGTATTTCATTTCCATTCTTCCAAGGCAACTTTTTCTCCCTTCTTTGTTCAGCTTCTCACTCTCCCAATTTTGGTTCAATGCTGTGATTAATTCCCTTTTGATGCTAGTAAACATCCCCTAGTTAATTCAAGCAACCTAATAGTCCTTTATGTGTAAACTCCTAGTCATTTCATGCCCCTTGAGTGGGTTGTAATACTTTAAGCTAAGAGCAAGTAATGTGTAATGTTCCCCACGTGTTCGTCACCTTAGTACTGATGTGTGTCTGATTGTGGGACAAATTGGTAACCCTTTTGGAATAAGGCTTGCATTGAAATAATCTATTTTGCACAAACTCTGATCTCCGTGTCTGGTTCATTTCCCACCCATGTGTTTCTAGTGGATCGACAATCAACCACCTCATTAGTTCCTGGACCTACGTAACTTAATGTAAATGTGTAATTACATACAAAAGTGAAAATGCATCTTATTTCCATTATGAAAATATCGCTATGCTCTACAGAATATGTCAAGGAGGGAAAAAAACCAAAATTGTTGTGTCCAAAATTATCGTGTGCAAATACTGAATCATCATATTTCTTATAAACAAGTGTCTCATCAGTTCTCTGGGTCTATGTGACCAACCAAACTCCCATGAGAGTCTAGATCAAGCCTTGAATCATTATTCTTTCTCATGACCTCAAAAGTCATGTGTGTATGTTAGTTTGTACGTATGTCACTTTCTCTTAAGATCAAATTGAGAACTTTGTACGCAATCTCTTCCTATTTCTCATCTACTCAAGAACTCTTAAAAGAGCTCCTGTCTCTAGGATGAGTCTCGACTTGTAAATAGTTAAGACAATATATGTATCTTTTATACTTCGATGTGTTTCAAGAGAACCTTGAAGAATACCGCCTATGAATGGAAGTAAGACGACCCGAGTCCCCTACTAGACATGGCGATCCAAAAGAGAGAGAGAGAGAGACTAATTATGCGCCTTGAATACCAAACGCTCTCACAATTGTGAATCAGAAGTACCTCTGGCGGACCACTTTCCTGTATATTGTGGAAAGCTGGTCAAAGCCACAATAAATGGTGGCAGCTGGCTACGAACTTCATCTTCACATCACTTTCGCCACATCTTAAGAGTGAATCATACGTCTGGCAGCGCAGTGCAGTGGCCATGAAAACATCCCGAGACGGCCTTCACCGACATTCAACTGAGCAGATCTGGGCTGAATCCCGACTTCTACTTAACAATACAATATATTAATATATCATCAATCCGCTGCTGACAGCATTTTGATATCATCGGCGTCTTCATCTTCATATCATTGGCATCAAAACATCTCGTAAACTTGCGCTTCCTGGAAGATCTGGAGAGAAACAACTCGCATCACTGCAACAAGCGAACACATCCACCTATGGGATGTGAAGGACAACTTATGGATGAACGGCATTGGACGTTTTTATACACAAGCTGAAGACACGCCATATATACAAGCTAAGTGAACCCATCTTATTCATTGCTGTGTAGCCAGCCAATTCATACACTCGTTTGATTTCAGGGCATTTGGATTGCTGTTCGTGGGTGAGTTAAAACGACATATACTAAAAAAAAATAAATAAATAAATAAAATAAAATCTCTCTTGCAGGGATAATACTCTGGAATTTTTACCAACTCTTTTTTTTCAGGGATATCACTTTAATATTTTCATTGTGTTTTACGAGCGTATGTTATTCTCATCTTTTGCTGTGTGACTTAAATATAATTTTCTTTGTGTGCATTTATTTGAGGTAGGCAAAAATTGCCGTATGCGTTTATGCAGTGGTAGGGTATATTCATACAGATAATTTGATAGCATTGCTAATAGACGTACCGTTCGTAAAATACCTGTGGTAAAATGGCTACCACCACACCTACTGGGGCGTCCGCCTCTAGCCAACCCAGTAATCCCATAGTGACTTTGGTTAACGCTAGGTACCATTGTACCATTCCAAGGGCGAGTTAATGGATTTTTGACACAAGGGGTTGAATCATGGATTTCATCCATAGACACTCACTTAAAAGCAAAAAGTATCACAATTCCATCCTTACAGCTTCAGGAAGCTAAAAGCTTCATTAGGGGGATTTCTTTTCAGAAGGCAAAAACTTGGGAAGATTTCAAAGTAAAATTATGTTCAATCTACGGTAGTGAGGAAACATTAATTGCAGACCGTCTAAGCGAATACATGGGTCAATTTAATCAGTCAAATTGGGTTAACGGTACCAATATCACCACCAAGAACTACGTCAGGCTAAAATACCTAACCTTCATATCAGCAATGTTGCTGGAAGCCTTAATTCGGTGTTTTGATGATAAACTAACTCCCAACAGTACAGAACTGGACATATACAAAGACGTTAGGAAACATCTGTCAAAATGCACGGATCTAGACCCATCTCTTGTCCAGGCCTTTTCAAAACAAGAAAATAAACCACAAGTAAATGTAGTTAGTAATAATCCGTCGTGACAACTTGTTTCAATTGCAAGAGGACAGGAGATACGATGAATGATTCCTGCATGCATTTTTGCTCCATTCATAATAGCACAAACCATTCATATCCTCAGTGTAATGCTCGTAACCGTTCACAGGGTAATATTACACAGAATGTTGGTAGTGATAAAAACACCCCAACCACAATAAGAAAAAACCCTCTCATGGTAATGCTGTGCAGAAACAAACACAGGTAAATCGACCTTCCGGTAACTCAGTCCAAGTGTCCAGGGCAAAACATGCACACAGTATCATCATTTTATGAACTAAATAATAAATTTAATCACCTTGAAGACATGTGTGTAACCCAGAATTTTCCTGTGAATGACAGGAAGTCAGGGCAAGATCCCATAGATTTTCACAGAATCCATGCTATCAGAAGAGTTATGTCCTACCTTGCATGCAGTTAATTTAGAACATCAACCCTTTACGTTATTTTTCGACTCCGGTAGTCCACATAACATAATGGACCAGTGTACTCACCACTTGCTGTTTTCTAAATTTCCTATTGAGAAATCTGAAGTCCACTTATCGGGCATCGGAAATAATGAATTAAGCGTAGTGGATACGACTCAAGTGCAGTATCGTGTGGGAAAGCGTACACCCACGGATACTTTTGTCATAGTCCAACACATTAATGTGTATCCAGTTGTAATTGTAGATATACATGTGCATTCAAAATGTTGTTCTAACTCCTGCAAAGAATGGTATGTTTATCAAGGGAAAATTCTAAAAGTCTCACACACATTAAAATCCGTTTTGGACTGAAGGGAGACAGATACTCAAACAGTAACGTACATTGAAGAACCTATCACCTGTCTCATGAACAAAAATATCATTTAAGCCACCCAACACAAGTCTCGGAAACCCGCTTTGGCAACCTACACACAGTCACTAGAACCTAATACACCATCATATCTCTCGATGCTCGTTAAGAAAATTTTGCCAGGGTCAGAAATTTCAATCCTTCCAGACTCTCTGAAAATTAATGGATTTCATAACACAAGCTTTGTACATTGTTGACTCCCATCACCAGGGCAATACTGAAGTCTGTAACCACCTGAATACCGATTTAGTATCAAAGAGAACCAACACGTCAAAGACTCTGAAGTATATAAGTATCGAATTCTTACCATCGCTGAAATTAACCCAGTAGACAAGCCTCTTTCACAATCAGTCAGAAATATAATAAATGCAGATATCCAGGATCAAGGGATTAGACAGAAATTTTTCGAGCGTCTGTCCAAACATCACGGTGCCTTTTCCACGAGTGAGAGATTTCTAGGAAAAACAGATGTAATTGAACATCATATCAGTTAAGGGATAAAAAATAAGGTTTTCTATGTACCCTCATATCGCCTCCCTATGAAATTTCAGAACGAAATCTGTGAAGAAGTAGGTAAAATGTTAGCCGAAGGAGTTATAAAAAAAAATCGAACAGCCTTGCAACATTCCTTTAATTGTTGTGCCAATAAAGGATCAGACTTGGCGAATATGTGTAGAGTTCCGTCGCCTAATTAAGGAAACGATTTCCGATCGGTTCCCAGTGCCATGTACCGATGACATCTTATCCCTGTTTGGTCAGAAATATTTCTCTTCACTGGACTTACTTAAAGGCTTTCACCAGATACCCTTAGATAAAGAACACACCTTACACCGCTTTTAGCCCGACAAGGGGACATTTTGAATTTTTACGTATGCCTTTTGGTTTATGTTGCGCCCCTATCACCTTCACGAGAATGATTAATATAGTGTTTCATGACCTGCTAGGTAACCCTCCATGCCTGTATGGACGATCTTGCAATTTTTTCCAATACCATAGAAGAGCACTTGTGTAAACTTGAGTTAGTTCTTCAGAGATTAAGACCATAATTTAAGAGTAAAAATTTCTAAATGTGAGTTTTTAGAAAAATAACTAGTCTATTTAGGTTTTATGGTATCCCATCAAGGTCTTAAAGTGGTCCATGATAAAGTTTCAGCCATCAGCAACTAACATTAAGGGTGTACAACAGTTTCTTGCATGTCCGGTTACTAACGCCGGTGCAGATATCATATGGGAAGAAAGACATCAATTGGCGTTCGATACATTAAAAGAGAAATCGAGCACCTCCCCTATCTTAAAATTTCCCGATTTCAGTAAGGAATTCTTTATTGCAACTGATGCCTCAGATCAGGGGGTAGGAGGGGTACTACTTCAACAATATGATGACAGGCTTTTCCCAATAGCTTTTTACTCACACAAATTGAAGCCCTCTGAAAGTAAATATGAAGTAATAGACAAGGAAGGGTTAGCTACTGTTAATTCGTTATTGCATTTCAAGTTCATAATTTACGATTATCCAGTTAAGGTCCTTATTGACCATAAGGTCCTTATTGACTTCTTCAAAGGTTTTAACCACAGCCCTAAAAGAACGAGATGGCATATGATCATTCAGGACTTCAGCGCAAAAATAGCATATCTATCTGGGAAAATAGAACCATTAGCTGAATTAGGAGATATTGTCACACCCGTATAAACTGTTAAAATGGCGTTTGAAAATGAGAAGTCATTGACCCAAACGATCGAGAACATAGAAGACATAGGGTGGAGCGCAGAACTGGTACAGACTGAACAACAGAAAGACCCTCAGTTAAAAAAAATAATAAGCGCTTTGAATGGAAATCCTAAAGAAAAGGAATACGTAAAATATTCTCTACAAAATTTCATAATCAAGTATAATATTCTGTGTAGATTTGCGACTAGGAAAACCTGAAGTATGCCGCCGTCGACTAACGATCAGGTAGTAGTACCAATTTCTCTCATACCGTCCATCCTAAACTGGTTGCATTCCAATCTCTTACACGGGCATCCTGGGTTTTCTATCATGTCACAAAAGGCCAAGTCACTATTCTACTGGTCTACGATGACTGCAGATATTAGGAAACATATAAACAATTGCAACATCTGTCACAAACACAAAGGTTAGACACCCATAAGTCTCAGAACCTACCCCATGCCAAACAAACCTTTGAACGGGTACACCTAGATATTTTGTTAACAGGTTTTCATGAGTCTGACAGGGGAAACAAACATCTCTTAGTGTTAATTGACGCTTTAACCAGGTACAAAGAGTTAATACCTTTAAGGAATAAAACATCTATTGAATAAGCAAGAAGGTTCTATGAATGTTAAATTTGTAGACATGGAATTCCTCACACCATCGTCTCCAACTCCGGCGGAGAATTTAACAATCTCTTTCTTAATTCCTTGTGTGTATTCTTATACTCTGTTTTTTCCAACTGTCCATCCGCCTGTGGTGTTTATGTATGGTAACACTGCGTCCCGGGCTTTAGACAGTTACATTCAGATTACATTCAACGATTAAAATAATATCCTATTTCGAATATTAACGGCGTAATTCGCATACAGTAAATTATGAAAACACTTTTCAGTTGCAAATGTACACCCAGATATCCTTTCATTTACCTAAAACTTACACAGAGTGTAACTATCTAAAGCCCGGGATGCAGTGTTACCATACAAAAACACCACAGGCGAATGGACAGATGAAAAAAAACAGAGTTAGGCATAAAGAAATCATCCTGAATCCAATGGTTTGGTAGCACGTGTGAATCGTAAGGTGTTAGACATCCTACGGGTTACCCTAGGCGGTATGGACCCAAATTGGGACATAGCCATCCCTGCTGTATCAAGCACACTCAATCACAGTTATCACCACTCTATCAAAATGTCACCTCACGAAGCAATCTATGGCGTACCCGCTAGGACACCTTTTCCTATCCTCACACCTGCAACCAATTTGTCAGATCCTCTCAAGGACATAGTGGATACCAGTGTAAACATGATTAATACACTTCGTAGGAATCTTGAAGAAGTTCAAATCATCATGAAGAATACACGCGACAAAAACGCAAAACAAACAAAACCATGTGATATAATATATATACAAGTTTACCTACGGAAAGGACTGAACTACAAATTAACTCCAAAATTTGAAGGACACTTCGTGATCCTTGAAATTAAATTTTTGGTAGTGAATAGGCTGAAAGTTCAGAGCCTAGCCAAACCTACTGATATTCACACAGTATCCATAGCGCACGTTAGGGCTTAACCCGTTATGGGTTTGTATATAAAAAAAAATCTCCTTTCTGCGTTATAAAAATTATTTTTTCTTTGTATCATTTTATTTCATGTGTTGGATATTCTTAAAACGTGTAATTACATATATTTTTGTTATTGCAGGCTCCAATATGAAGTTTGTCTTGTTATACCTAGTACTAATTGTTCAAGTATTTTTCTCGTATGGGATTAATCTTAATAGTTCCTTATTACACTTTAATCATGGCTCAATCATTGAGAGAAATGAAGACCTTTTCATTACATAAAGCAACATTATATTAGAAATAGATATGAAAGCTATTTTCCTACAAGAGAAGGACGTAATTAATTTGAAATCTGAACTGACTCTTTTCACTGAATCCTTAATTCAATTGCACAGAAACTACTTCCCTCCAAGCAACAAACAGTCACTCGCTCACACCTTGGGTATTGCATAGTTAATGTCCTTTGAATTGCAGAATAAGACAGCTGACACGGAATGTTTAGTTCGTGACCTCCTTATGTGGTCAGCCCCGAATGACGCTGTTGAAAAACGTAACCCGATCATCTTTGCCGCACTTAATTTCTTTGGTTCTGTTGCAGGGTTAGGTTTGGGTATCTCTAATCGTCTTAAAATTAACGATCAGAATAAGAAAATAGAAGGATTACAGCATGAACAAGAAATAATCCTTTCTGAACTCAATAAACTAATTAAAATAAAGTTTTTCATTTCATTGAAAAATCCAAAGATTACGTTGAAGCTATCACACTTGTTACTAAAGGTGTTCTGTCACCGCACTTATTGCCCATAAAAGATTTATCAAGGATTATAGATAACGCTCGTGATAGAGTCGGTTACACTCCGTTGATCGAATCACATAAGTTTGAATTTTATCATAGTTTAATCTCAGTGAGTGTAGAGCAAAGTAAAATCATGATCGATATCCCCTTTGATCCTTCCGATGCGTGGAAATCCTATAAAATTTCTCCTTTTCCTGCATACATGTCGAATAGCTCATTACCAGTTATATCCAATATGTCCGCCTACATATTAATTTCCCCCAACAAGGAAACTTTTACGTTCGTCAGAGACTGGAATCATTTGTTAATTGTTACACAGCCATGGATAAAAAGGTTTGCATGGTCGACTCCTTCGAATTCCGGAATATTTCCGAGAGTTCATGTGAGTTAGACCTAGCACTCAATGGAACTTTGTCCCATAGTCGAGAACACTGCTGAATTATTTGTACACATATGACAAGTCTAAGTTCGCTCACAGGCTGAACAACGGAACCTGGCTAAGATTTCCTTCAGAGAAATTCGGCGTCGTTTACCCAGATGGATCAGCAGCAACATCCCATCTTTTCATCGCGGCTGATGAATGCGTGGGACGACGACCGACTACACTGTCCACGGGATAAACACCATCATCCGGGGGAAAACGTATTTCGTAAACTATACCTGGGGGGGACCACCCATATAGCAGCACTTCCCCTCCTATACAACCCTTCCGTCGCTAAAACAATAAAAATTTTGGATACTATGGATCCCATCCATCCTGTTTTCACATTTGAAGAAGCTACATTCTACTATTCACTTTTAGCCTTTTGTATGTGCATGTTAGTGATAATAATCGTCACGAATGTATTCGTTTGGCGCTGGACCAAGAAAATTAGAAAGGACCAACCAAGGAACGCCAGTAAGGATCAAGACAGGTTGCCTTGGCCTTTGAAACCCTTTGACATGAGGGTCACGTAAAACTGATAATTTGACATGGTCTGTCGACTTGTTTTGTACTCGAGAGTGGATGAAAAGTGTATTAGTATTTGGCTGGCATGTAATGTAGTTTGTGCTAATTCATACGTATCCCACATACCATTGCATTTAAGTATAATTTCGGTGAATCCAAACAAAATCTTGCTGTGCGTCAGTCTGCACCATGAAAACATATATATGAATATGAATCTCATATTTAACCATTCATATGCAACATATATCTCTCATTTCTCACAAGGGTACCATTAATTTTTGTTCTTATATATATATAACCGTATATGCATACATACACATGTATTGAATCATGTACAACTACAAGAAATGCATTAATATTTCCAAATTACCAATCTATTCTGTAAGTTACTTCATATTTGAAACTGTGTATCTTCTTTTATTGCTGCAGCAAAAGTATTATCTTTTGTATGCCTTTCAGCACAAGTATTATCTTTTGTATATTTCTCTTATCTTTTTGTATGCATTTCAGCACAAGTATTATTTTTAGTAAACCTTTCAGCACGTGTCATTGCCTAGTGGCCGAGCAATATGTAATAGAATTACACAAAAAAATGGGAATCATTCTTATTTCCATTATAAAAATATCTGTATGCTCTGTATAATAGGTCAAGGAGGAAAAACCCCCAAAATTATTGTGTCCACTCAGGATGCGTGCAGATACTATTTCATCATATTTCTTATAAACAAGTGTCTCATCAGTTCGCTGGGTCTATGTGACCGACCATACTCCCATGCGAATCTAGATCAAGCCTTCAATCATTATTCTTTCTCATGACCTCACAAGTCATATATGTGTGTTAGTTTGTACGCATGTCACCTTTTCCTAAAATCTACTCATGAACCATTAAAAGAGCTCCTATCTCTAAGATGAGTCTCGACTTATTAATAGTTAAGACAATATATGCATCTTTATACTTCGATGTGTTTTAAGGGAACCTTGAAGAATACCAACTATGAACAGAAGTGAGAAGACGAACCGAGTCCCCTACTAGACACAGCCATTCGAGAGAGAGAGAGAGAGAGAGACGAGTGAGAGAGAGAGAGAGAGAGAGAGAGAGAGAGATGCTAATTATGTGACTCGAATACCAAACGCTTTTCACGACTGTGAATAAGAAGTACCTCTGGCAGACCACTTTCCTGTATATCGTGGAAAGCTGGTCAAAGCCACAATGAATGTAGTTAATTTAAAACTAAAGTCCAGAGTTCACGTAAATTCCTCCTTTTTCAATAATATCAGCCTTCTGCCGTAGATTTTTGTTTGTTTGTGATCTCCTGCCCTCCAATCAAGGCCATTCTTAAGAGTGTTAGACTACATTATCAAGGAGGGAACGAGCAGGTCAGAGCAATATGTATATACATGATATATATATATATATATATATATATATATATATATATATATATATATTATATATATATATGACATGTTTTTCCCCACCAAATTCTAGTCTGTCTACTGTAGTAGGTTTCAGGATTTCTAGCTTTGATTTTTTATTTTCTTTAATTTCTGCTTCTTATCGTTGCTTCTCATTTCTTTTTATTCTGATTTGTTTTTATCATCTTTATTTATAATCATTTAAACTAGTTTTTCATCCACTCACTATCATATCCTAAATTGCAGACCATCGCTATACTCTCTCCAAGCCGATAGTGCCCTCCCAGAACTTCTCTCTCTCTCTCTCTTCTCTCTCTCTCTCTCTCTCTCTCTCTCTCCTCTCAGCGTTTATACTTCGAGGCCCTCACGGTAACTCTTCCTTCTCGACCGATTCCAAAGAGGTCTCGGGGCATTCTCCGTTTCTCCGCCACTTTCCTCCATTCCATTTACTGCAAATCCCTCGAGATACCCCAGCCTACACAGAAGAAGAATAAGGAGGTTGTGTGTTCTCTCTTATGGCGTCTTCGATCTGCATTGTATTGTAAATTTCGGTTTTACTAGCTGCGAATGAATGGTGTGAGTTCGCTTTATAACTTCATATTTACAGAGAGAGAGAATGAAGAATATCTGTATTACTGAAACAAATTCATAGGGAAACGAATATCAGTGCTAGTGTAATAAGCACATAAAGGATTCGGTGACAGACAGGGAGGGAGAGGGGCGGCGGGCGTGTGGGGTTGCAGGCAGACAGACAGAGAGGATATTTCTATATACTTAAATTCGTTAAAAGGAAATGAGAAAAATTAATCTCATCTTGTATAGCATTGGAAAAGAAACATTATAGCTCTTGCAGGACGCAAATCTACATATCTGAGGGGAATTCTTTTTTAAAGCTTTTACTAAATTTTAACATGTGAGTAATTATCATACATTGATTTTCTTTACAGTAGCATAATCTTTTATTTGAATCGACTTCCCTTTCATATAAAGTATTATGAAATAATTTACGTCTCCTATCTACTATCCTAAGGAATTTGCAATTTATATATATGATCTGAGGAGTGTCAATTACTCAAGTAAGTAAAGTGGCAAAAATGTTCTCTAAGATTTATTACTTCAAGTGTCTACATAGGCCTAAAGTATATCGAGCGAAATTGAAAATTATATCACGATCCAGTTTCAACTCTGCTACAAAAATGCTTGTCCAAGTTTCTATGGCATGTCTAAATCTTCCTCCATTTCTTTACATCTCAGTTCTTTAAATCAAGTTTTAAAAATCACAGGTCTTTAAAATTCAAGACTTCATAATTATATCTACTAAGGTCTAACAGAAATCAGGGAACACCAGGTAATATCTCATGAAATACTGTCAATTCTATAATAAAAATACTGATAAATTTTCACCCATCAATTTTTAAAAGACATAGTTTACTAAGGTCTGAAAGAAACGATGCTAAAGCAGGTATTACACTGTCTATCAAAGATGCTTGCAAAACGTTCTGTCACATGTATGTTTCTTCATCAACTAAATTTCTTAAATCGCAGTTCTTTAAATAGATTTTTTTTTAAAGCATAGCTTTTTATTACAATTATTTGATTATATATTTACTAAATTTTAGACGAAATCAAGCAAAACCACGTTTCATCACACAAAGTACCGTCAGCTCTGTAATAAAAATACTTTAAAAAATAGTTCATTCACATGTATCTGTTTTCATCCGCCAGCATTTTTAAGTCCAAGTTCTTTAAAATTCATGACATCATAAATATCTTCTGAAACAAACTAAGCGAACCCAGGTATAAATCACTTCCCGACATCTCCCTAACCTATATTCTCCTTACGAAACAGTACAACAAGCCTGCAGTCACTTCAGACCGGTCATGATGGTCCTGGAAGCTGAACAGCTGGCTGGAATGGAACCCTTTCCAGCCTGTCTTTGCCCCGACTACCAGTCATTCCAGAATGGGTCTTGCAGCTGTAATGTCACGAATCACTTCGACATGAGTCTGCTGTCCAGGTGAGAGAGAGAGAGAGAGAGAGAGAGAGAGAGAGAGAGAGAGAGAGAGAGAGAGAGAGAGAGAGAGAGAGAGAGAGAGAGAAAGTTAAGCATAAGTTGTAATAACTCCGTGGTATACAATATAAACACTGGAGCTTCTCTAAAAAGTATAAGAATTTCAAATTGTCCTAAAGGAACGGTGTGCTGATCTGCTTCGTTTTAAAACTAATATACCCTTTGCTGAAACCAATGTAATCATACCCAGACCCACAAATGTTGGAGGGTATTTGCCGATACAGACATGCAGCACAAACACTCACATGCACACACACACACACAGCACACACACAGCACACACACACACACACACGCACACACAACACATCATTCACACACACACACACACACACACATATATATATATATATATATATATATATATATATATATATATATATATAATATATATACATATAGTATATATATATTATATATACCTATAATAAATATATATATATTATATATATTATATATTATATATATTATTTATAAATTAATATTATTAAATATTAATATATATATATATATGTATATTTTATAATATATATATATATATATATATATATTTATATATATATATATAGATATATCAATATATGTTTTATATATATAGATTATATATAATATTATAATTATATATATATGATATATATATATAGTTATGTATGTAATATCTTAATTATATATATATATATATATATATATACTATTATATATATTTTATTCGAGCTACACATGTCCTTTAATATCTAATTCGCTCTACCTTGGAATTGATATATTTTCATATATGTAAACCGAAGGAGAATTTTTCATTGATAACAATTTCGTCCCCTCTTGGGATCGAGCCACCGTCCAGCGGACAGGAACGAAATCAGGAAGACACTGACGTTACCAATTCGGCTAACAGTGAGGCTATAAGTTTATACCAATTCTGACCTTACAAATCTCCGTCGAACTCGGTTATTATGCGTAATTAGAATCGATATTCAACCCCCTCTGCCATGTTAGCCAATTTGAATGTTTGACGAACGCAGCCATATTATGAATAATTATCACACCATGATTCATATAAATTATTCGAGCTACAAATGTCCTTTAATATCTAATTCGCTCTACCTCGGAATTGATAAATTTCCATATATGTAAACCGAAGGGGAATTTTTAGTTGATAATAATTTCCTCCCCTCATGGGATTGAACCACCGTCCAGCGGACAGGAACAAAATCAGGATGACATTGAAGTTACCGATTCGGCTAACAGTGAGGCTATAAGTTTATACTGATTCTTACCTTACAAATCACCGTCGAACTCGATTATTCGTAGTTAGAATCGATATCCAACCCCCCCTCTACCATGTTAGCAAATTCGAACGTTTGATGAACGTAGTCATATCATGAATGATTATCACATCACCGTGATTCATATAAATTATTCAAGCTACAAATGTTCTTTAATATCTAATTCACTCTACCTAGGAATTGATATATTTTCATATATGTAAACTGAAGGGGAATTTTTAGTTGATAATTTCGTCCCCTTGTAGGATCGAACCACTATCCAGTGGACAGGAACGATATCAGGACGACATTGTCATTACCGATTCGGCTAACAGTGAGGCTATAAGTTTATACTGATTCTGACCTTACAAATCACCGTCGAACTTGGTTATTATTTGTATTAGAATCAATATTCAACCCCCTCTACCATGTTAGCCAATTTGAACGTTTGATGAACATAGCCATATCATAAATAATTATCACATCACCTTGAATCATATAAATTATTCAAGCTACAAATGTCCTTTAATATCTAATTCACTCTACCTCTAGGAATT
>NC_061100.1:29206848-29254348 GCF_015104395.2 Macrobrachium nipponense
AATCTTTCCATTTTCTCTCGTTCCGTCTGGCACCCGCTATTTTCCGCAGTGTTACGGGAAACCTTAAAGAGGAAGTGATGATATACTGTATCGCAGCCGCAACCACGCACACCGGACGCCGAGACCATTATTATGAAACATGCAGAATGATTAGCCGTTGCTTAAACGAACTCGGGCACGTAAAACAAACAGAGCTCGAAGAAAAATGGAGCGTAAAAATGCGAAATGGGCAAGGGCATGTAATCTACACTGCTTGTGTTGCATGTATTACGGCCTTTGATAAGTCTTAATAGAGTTTTGTTTTTTAATTTTACTTTGTAGTGGATGTACACGTCATCTAGCATTATAGGAAATTTCTCTCTCTCTCTCTCTCTCTCTCTCTCTCTCTCTCTCTCTCTCTCTCTCTCTCTTCTATATATATATATATATATATATATATATATATATATATATATATATACATATATATATATAATACATACATATCCTTAAATCTACGGTTGAAGTATTTTCGTAGTTTATTCTACATTTTCAAGTTCACACTGAATATAATAGAAGTGAACAGGCCTTTATATACAAAAACAGAAAGGGGGCCAGGTTTACAGCTTGTTAAACTGGGCGGCATGTTCTTTAAGCAAAAGAGACAAGGAAAGAGGATCAAGGGACAAGACAGGTAAACTAGTCAGAAAACAATACAAATTGTTTTAGGAACAAAGAGGCATATACAGATGGACAGTACAAAATCAGCTTTTAAAATCCTGAGGGTTAGATTTAGGTTTGAAGCAGAGGGTCCAACACACTGGTCAAAGGCAAGTTCATTCGGAAAACAAAACACTGAGATATCGTAACAACATGAATTGACAAAAGTGTTCAGACAATGTGTGAGAAACGAACATAAGATATAAATGAAGCGATCATGAGAAAAAAAATGAATAAAAAAAACATGTGGGACTCATTAATAATAGTTAATTCATTTATTTTAAGGTCCTTTATGAACATTTTACTAATATATAAGTCTAAATGGTACAATCCCAGACTAAGATGTAGGTTTTTTTATGAGTGATTTGTATAACTGCTGATTCGGGTAAATTTCTTGAAACAATCATGAGACCTAGCAATGACAGAGCTATCGCCCCAATTCATACAATGATATTTATTGCAGAGATGAATAAAAAGTGCATTTGAAGTCTGGGCTGTTCTAACCAAATACATTTGCTGCTTTATTCGTACATTGAAATCTTTGTTTCATTGGTCGATATAAAAATATAGGCAATCCTTACAAGAAATTTTGTAAATGGACTATTCTTAATTAGCATACCTTTAATGGTATTGTTATAAGAGAACATAACATTAACATTAAAAGGTTTAAATGTTGATTTTATGGTTTCAAGTCCATTAATGTAAGGCAAGCTAAGTACATTTTTACGGGTTTCATTTTCATTATTAACAACACTATAAAACTTTTTGTGAGCTTTTTGATAACATAAATCAATTATATAAGGTGGGTAGCAGAGATCATTTCCTATCTTTTTCATGTGTTCTATACCTTGGTCAAGATATTGTGGTCTCGCACTCCGCAAAGCACGTAAGAACATGGAAGAAAAAATTAAATGTTAATACTAAGAGGTGGCCAGAATAAAAATGTACATATATTAAGTTATTTGTGGGCTTCCTATAAATACTGAATTTACTTTGGAAAGACTCTGTATTCATTAATACATCTAGGAAAGGGATGCCATTGTTATTTTCAATTTCAACAGTGAATTTTATGGATGGCACTAAATTATTTAATTTAGACAATGAAACTTTTACATCGATACCAACAGGTAAGACTACCAAGATGTCAACTACATATCTGAACCATTTTAAGGGGACAAGTGTGATATTCGGGAAGTGTTGTCTTTCAAAGAATTCCAAACATAAGTTTGATAGGAGAGGTGGTAAGGAGTTACCCATTGCCAGACCAAACTACCTGTGACCACGTGTGGATGGCTGCTTTTAAATCTTTAATCTAATCCACAGGCGTCTTTTCGTGTCTTCAAGTGGCCATGGGTTTTTGTTAATCCTGTAATGTCCAGTTACATATGCTTACCTGTACTGTGTTTCTCATTGCTCAAATCAGTCTTGCCTTTAGTAAAGGGTCATTAAGACCAAAAGATCTCGGCAGTTCTCGCCTTTCATTTTCCTTCGTGGCAATACCTTTATTTATACATACCATCACGTTTTATATAATTCATGGTCAAGTTATATATATATATATATATATATATATATATATCATATATATATATATATATATATATGTGTGTGTGTGTGTGTGTGTGTGTGTGTGTGTGTGTGTGTGTGTGTAAGCATTAAGTTTATTTTGAGAAATTCTAAATTTACCTTAACTCAAAATTATGCCTTGCGTAAAAATGACTATACTGACTCAAGGGGGGCCATGCATCTATGAACAGATAATAGTATGAACCTTTTTAGAAAACCACTAACATTACTTTTCAAAGGATTGAAGGTAACATAATTTTGTCCTCTTATAAATATAATTTCTATAAGGTAATCAGAAGACTAAGTTTACAGGAGCACTGACTGCCTCCATGGCACTCTTGCCGTCAATTACTAATAATCACAATAGCAAAGCAAATGTGCCACCTAATTGCAAGCAGAATCACTAATCCTGAAGGATCACATAGGTGCATAAATATGGATCAAGAACTGAAACTATCAAAACTGAGTAACATTAAATGGTGGAGCACTGTAAGGCTCTCAGGAATAATATACTAAGATTTGGCACTGGCAGAACCCTTGAGTGTCAAGGTTGGACTACAGGAGGAGGCTAGCAATGGGGGCAGTCTACATGAATCTGCAAAACAGTAAGCATTGTAACGCAGAATACTAATGAAGGTAAACTTACATAAAATGGTAAAAGGCAAAGTGAGAATTGCACAAAATACTTTATTATTCAATGCCTCAATATTACGTTAATGCAATGAAATCACTATTAGCAAAGTAGCACACACTAATGTCACTTCAACACTTAAATTCACAGGAATATCACAACTGCTACAACTCACATGAGTCTTTGAAGACAGGAATAAGGATGGGAATGTGAGAAACAGTTGGAACAGTGAATGAGTGCAGGAAAAAGTAAGTGAAGGCCAACATAACAATTTCCAATTTCAATTACCTTAGCCTGTGGATGGGCATAGATCAAGCCAGGGCATCAGAGGAAGGTCTTCAGCCACTTACAGGGCTTCACAAAGGAATCAAAGGGGAGCCTATGTGCTCATCAGGTAGCACCCTCAGAAACTTCAGGAACAGTAACTTTGGAAGGGCTGTCGGGGCGAAAGTTTAGACAGTCTGGTCAGAGTACAGCATCAAGACAAAAGTCAGAGATAGCAGCAGGCTGAGACTTTGGGCGTGACACTGCTTCAGAACGGAATGAGACTGCAGGGCCAGCTAGGGCTTTATACAGGGCATACTACCGTGGTGCTAGCTAGGCAAAACGCAATTTGGTAGGCCAGCTCAGGCCATATTTATACCTCATTTCTGGGAATCTGGAAGCATCCTGTCCAAACTGGATATGTCTCTTCCATAAATGGATTGAACTCCTCAAACTAGATTGATCGTCTTGGATCCTTTCATCTCTGCCACTGATCTTCCACAGGTACCTGAAAGAGGTCATTGGACACCAGCAGAGTAGGTGTGGAAAAAGGAGAACAATAATGCTAGCTTGGGTCAAGAGGCTCGGGTCACAAGGTGTGATTGCAGGTGTATAGGAGTCAGAGTAGCAGATGTAGAAAGCTCAAACAGCAGTGGCAAGGGAAAGGGTCTGGTAAAAATGGTTAAGGGTCAGGTCTGGCAAACCTCAAGTGAAACGGTATGAATTCTATCAAGTGAAGGGGCTGCTGCTACCTGTTAATGGCTTCTGTCAAATTAGATCAGGGACTGAACGCAATGAGATACAATGGCAAAGTGGGCGTGATTCCTTTAAGTGTGATTGACCTTCTTCGGGATTTGGAGTTTGGCCTGTAGCTGTGTATGACAAGCAGATGACAGGCGACAAATCAAGTTTGACAAGTCATTAAAATGAAATGAGGAATGCTGTCCACCTACGAGATGGTGTTTGGAAACAAAAGAAAAATAGGCAATGTCAAAATGTTCTCACAGCTTTCAACAGCATCCTGACAATAAAGAATCGTTTTACTGTGTCCATTAACTAAGCACCCAGTAAACACTTACACACTAAACATTCACTAAATACTAATATTCACAAGACATTCACTAAGCACTCACTACACACAAACATTCGCAAAACATGAACTAAACCTAAACACTCATGCAACATTCCCTGAATACTTACACACTAAACACTTATATTCACTAACCCTTAAACACTCACCAAACATTCACCGAATGCTTATGCACCAAATATTTGCTAAACACTAACATTCACAAAACATTCACTAAAACCATAAACACTCACTAAATATTCACTGAATACCTACACAATGAACATTCAATAACATTCACAAAACATTCACTAAACCCTAAACACTCAGTAAACATTCACTGAATACTTACTCACAAAAGATTCACTAAAACCCTAACGAATCACTAAACATTCACTGAATACTTACACAAATTTTCAATAACATTCACTAAACCCTAAACACTCAGTAAACATTCACTGAATACGTACACACTAAACATTCACTAATCTCTAAACTAAACACTTACTCATAAACATTCACTAAACACTTACTCACTAAATCCTAAAAATTCTCTAAACATTTATTCATTAAATGTTTATGATACAAAATTTACAATCGCACTAATCCCCTGTTCAATTTGTGGGTTACCAGACCTTTAAAAATGGCTGCAAGGTTTTGCAGCACCATCCTGATGGAAGACCACTGAACTACGTAGTACTGGTATAGAGATCGCAACACATGGCAACGGCTATGTTTAATAACATGCTAACTTTCTCCATGGCTTGTAGCTGCGGGAATGGGTGATAACTCTGGTCACTGATGGAACTATCGAAGATTTTACCTGTAAACTTCTTGAAATTCATCATTTGACAAACTCTTGAGGTTCACCTCCAGAGACTCCACACATAGCACAGGGTGGTGGTGAGGTTAATTCCATAGGAAAGGGGTTCACCAGTTTCCATGTGTTAAACAGCTTAAAATGCTAAAATAACACTATCTATGCTTCAGTATCATTAAATAAGTGAGGAAAACCCTTACAACCAACAATCTTGGGAGACCACAGGTGGGAACTGGGGGTTTTGGCAAGCACATTTGTTCTGGCAAGTGGGAATTTTTGTGCTGCGCATGCTTGCCACAGGGGTTACAGGGCCCTGGCTGTTCGTTCCACAAACTACCCTGTTTGTATGGCGACGTCACATATTTTTTTATTATCACCGAGGTTGGGTAGAGGTCGAACTACTTACAAACTATACAAAAACCAAAAATCACCATAAGCTATGACACAGCTGTCACATCGAAAAGGTTGTAAGTTTGTTTTCAGGTAAGTTTTCCACAGGAACACTTGTGGAAGATACTACCATGATGACAAGAACAAAATAGCCATGCGAGAAAATTTTCCATATTTATCGTGTAAGAGTGGATCATAGAGAAATAGGGAAGTAAAAAGGGTTTACCCTGTATGTATTGCATTTGTCACTTGTTTTAGTTATTTTTTTTAGTCCTTGCATATGCGTGCAGATACAGACGTCAGTCTGTAGTTGATTTGGTGAGAGATGGAGCTCCCGCAACCTAGTTTTTTCCCGATTTTTACATTTTAAAGTGACTTTTTTTGGGCTAATAAGCATTTCCTCACTTAATGACTAGTATCTAATAATTCTATAACTATTCTCCATAACTCTAGGTAACTACTTTTTTTTTTATAAGCCAATGCACCCGTTTCCTATAGAATTACCGTGGTGAGAGTTTCAGCTTCAGATCGCCTACTTTTTAGTTACCTTCCACGACAAAACTCCTGTTCAGAACTTCCACCGAGTCGTTTTCTTTGACTGTCTCTTCATAACCCCCTTTTAGGGGATGAGGGCGGCTGCCACCATGTTAACTTCGTCTTGGTGGTGGTGTATGGAAAGGCATGCAACCGGTTTACCTAATTTATTAGGGAATCTTAATACAATTGCGACAGGTTACTAGCAGGCCATGTACTTGTTGACCATCCCAAAACTGGTGGTGTTCACTCATGCATAAAACACTGTAGTATTGGTAGCGTTCACATTACAAACATCACATGGCGAATTACACTTCTCACAACCTTCACTAAAACCACACAAAGATAACTACTCTTTTGTTTACATATCTAACAGTATTATAGTTACATAGCCCGTTAGAAAAACAGTATGCTGAAGCTACTGTGTTTAGTTTGTCCTTACATTTGTCATGTGCCCTACATTAAGTTATGATAGCAGTATGCTTAAAAGTTGTGGTTTTGGTTGTCCTTTTGATTGGTCATGCAGCCTATATTAGATTATGCTTTTTTGCTTATGGTGGTTTTGTCCCATATTAGGCCTAGTGGCTTACAGATTGTTTTACTGGCACATAGCCTACAAAATTGTTTAGTGAATAATTACCTCGTGCTTTATATGGGTGTGGCTACTCCACAGATTAAAATTGATGCTTTCAACCCTTCCAAAATTTCTTTTGAATTATGGTTGAGTTTACTGAGAGTAAATTTTGATTATGTCTATAACTGACAGTGTTAAAAAGAAGAATGTTCTTTAGGCGTCTGTTGGTACTGAAATGTTTGCAGTTCTAGGTAATATAAGTGCACCAGATATGCCACATACTAAAACATATGATGCGTTATTATTTTTACTTAAGGCAGATTATGATAGTAAAGTAGCTACCACAGAAGTTTACTTGCTTTCCAGCAAAGAAGGAGGAAAAAAGGAGAGAGTTTGAAAGAATTGTATGCTGACCTGAAATCTTAGGCAAAAGATTGTGAGTTTGGTCCAAAGTTTGATGCTTTGTTGAGAGACCAGAGGTTTATTTTGCAAATTTGATTGCTGAAAGCTTAGATTTAAAGTCCATGACCTCTACTCAGATTTTTGAAAGGGTTTTGAATTTAGATAAAGCTTTTGTTTCTGAGAAGTCACTCCTTGTAGAACAGGTGAAGTAATTTTTTAAGAAATCTATTCCTTGTAAACATTGTGGCTACTCTCCTGATGGTGTGAAATGTCGTTTTAATGATAAGGTATGCCATCAGTGTCAGAAAAAGGGGCACTTAAAGCAAGTTTGTACACCTGGTCACTATGAGTGAAGATTGGGTTCACATCTTAGGTTTACCTATTGAAGGCATATATAATGTTAGCATAAATGTTTCAGGTAAAGTTTCTGTAGATGTTGCTTATGATGATCATAATGTCAGACAGATTTTTTATGTTGTGGCAAATAAGAATTCAAATCTTTGTGGTAAAGATTTGATGTTTAAGATTGGTATTTACTTAATGGGCATAGATGATTCATCTGAAGTAAATAAGACTAACAGAAATGCTCAGGATTTGTTTGATAAATATGAGGTGGACCCTAAGAAACCAATTGTTTTTTTGGTTGCTAAGATTCACGTGAAAGGTGATTCAGTACCTAAGTTTAGAAAGCATAGAACTGTTCCATTTCATTATCAGACTATAGTTGAAGATGCTTTGCAGACTTGGGTTAATGATGTAATAATTCAGTCTGTCGGTTCAGCTGAATGGGCAGCTCCTATTGTCACTGTTCTGAAATCTGATAACTCTGTATTCATTTGTGGCGATTTCAAGGAGTTGAATCAATGTATAGTTTGTGATCAGTATCCATTACCAAAGATTGATGAATTATTAACAGAGATTGTTAAAGGGAAAATATTTTCCACTATTGATTTAGAAAATGCTTACTTATAAATACCAGTGGATGAAGAGAGCCAGAAGTACTTGGTAATTAATACCCATAAAGGTTTCTTTAAGTTTGAAAGGTTACCTTTTGGTCTTTCTTCTTCCCCAGCTATTTTTCAAAGGTTTACTGCTGATTTTGGTGTCTATTTAGATGATATAATTATCAGTGGAGAAACAGAAGAGGAGCATGACCTTAGATTGAGTAAAGTTTGAGATATTTTGCAAGGGCATAATATTCAGATTAATACGAGAAAGTCTGTTAATCTGTTAGAGTATTTGGGTTATATTTCTGATGAAGGTGTCAGACCTTCTGTTAGAAAGGTTCAAGCTATATTAGATGCTCCATCTCCCACTTCTGTTGCAGAAGTTCAGTCTTTTCTTGGTATGGTTGCTTGCTACTGTAAGTTTGTTCAGAATTTTTTTAGTAAGTATGCTCCCCTGTATGATCTGTTGAAAAAGGATGAAAAATTCAAATGGAGTAAAATTGAACAAAATACTTTTTGAAACTGCGATGAAAGATTTGGCTGAAAGTCATTGTTATGTCCATTGTGATGTAATTATGATGGAGAAACTTCATAGATTATGGAAGTGAATGCTTCACCCATTGGAGTTGGTGGTGTTTTGTTGCAGAAAATTGATGGAAGAAAGATTCCTGTATATTTTGTAAGTAAAAAACTTTTGTATGCTTAACGGAACTATTTTCAGATAGATCGAGAAGGCCTTGCATTAGGTTTTGTTTTAGACAGATTTAGATATTTTTTTCCTGTGCAGGAAGTTTGAAGCTAGGTCTGACCACAAACAAAGTTCTTTTGATGCAATCCCTCCAACTAAGAATGCTTTAATACAGCACATCAAGAGGGCAGCATACCAAGGTGGGCATGTTTGGGGTCAAGTTTTGAATCGAAATCAAGAGCTGTGTAGTCCTGAAATTTGGAGTTGGGTAAAAGATAAAGACAGTGAAACATGGAAACCCAAATGGACATCGATCCCTTCTGTTACTGCATCTTGTCAGGAACTGTTGAAATGTGGGTGCAAAAAATCAAACTGTGTTGGTAACTGAAAGTGTTATTGTACAGGGTTATGTTCATGTATCTGTCAGGATCGATAAAAAGCAGTCGACTGTGGCTATTTTGTATCCTAATAAGGTAAATTGTCCTTGCGGAATGGTTGCGACCAGAATTTGCAATTCTCGTTAACGTTAAATAATAAAACGGCCTCTTTTACCATTTTGCAGCCATTTTGAAACCGGAAGTGGCTTTCATTGACCTTTGAGTTACTTGCTATCGTGCAAACTTATGAGTAGAGAAATTCTTGACTGATTTAAATGTTTTTTTCGTTATATGATGATACTTGTCATGAGAACATTCATGAATGACACCATTTTGAAAAAAGGAGTGGCTATCTTGAAAAAAAAAATTGGTTTTGGCCAGGACCCGAATTTTGCAAAGTGCAGGTTAAACAATCAGTGTGCCAAGTTTCATGCTTGTGCATAGTTCTATGCATAATATCCCCCACTATTATTAGTTAATATGTAAACCTTTTATTAATTTGCTAGCATAAAATTTTTCAACAGATATTTGGGGGTTCAGTCATTTCTATTTTTCCATAAATATCTAAAGTATTTTTCATGAGCAATAGAAAACAAATTCAATGGTTTATCTATATCATCTTTGGCTTCATTACGAAATGAATATACATACGTTGTGTTATTCAGCTGCTTTGGGATCCTAGTTTTTAATATCGCTGGTATGTTTTTTCTTAACAATAATTTTTTTGATATCCTTGCAAGAATTTTCTTTCTCATGTCTTGGTCTTGTATTATTCTAAAGGTGTGCTTTAATGTCTCCTAATTCATATATATATATATATATATATATATATTATATATATATATATATATATATATATAATATATATGTAAGTGTTTACATAATAAAAATTATGGAAATGTTAGTCCATATATATAAAAGATTGCTTGCAGGAATGTGATCAGACTAGAGACGCTAAAGATGACGTATACAATAAGTATGTAGGCTAAGATAACATGCCGTCACCTGTAGTCATTCAATTGTTTATAAACATTAGTCCAAGCTCCCTGCTTGAGACAACTACCCCGACCTATTATTCAAACGGCCTGCGTGATCTGTTAGCGTGTCTCATTCGATTGTGTGTTCGTATGAAACTATGTCATCTGATAGTATGTTCATATGTTCGAACTACTGTCTGTTCCTTCATAACTTGTAACAGAGATGGTAGACAGGCAGAACAGAGTTAGCTATCGTCATTAGAAGACCTGTACCTCTTTACCTAAGCTTTATCATGTAGAGGAATAGGATTAGCCATCATCATTGGCAGAAGCGATCAAGCTATCGTCATAGAAGACTTGTACGATCATACCTGATCTTCATCATGTAAAACTTCAGAAGAATATACTATTTTTATACCTTGTGTTTTCTACAAGAACCTCACCGAACCATGAGTTTAACACATCGTCGTAAAGATAATACCGACTTCGTAAGTGATCTACAAAACCCCAGACACTCCATTGAAGATGGAAGTGCAATACCAACCGACTTAGCGTATAGATTATCGCTAGTCTAACATTACCTCATAGGGCGCCTTATCATACAAGGCACAAGCCCTAATATTGGTGGCCAGCGGACCAGAAGAACTCTACAACGTCCTACAAGAAAAAAACCAAGAATAATAAATCATGTATCATAAGAAGTCAACGACGACGGAAGCAGCAGATTCTTCAAGCAACCTAGTATCATCATTAGTGAGCGACTTCAGAAAACAACAAGATTCGTCAAGCAACTTAGTATCATCGTTAGTGAATAACTTCAAGAAACAAAAACCGACGTGTCCTTTTTCCTACGACAACGCAAGCTTCGTCTCTCATTAGAATCATTCAAGAAAAAACATCGTTAGTGAGCGTTTCCGGCACTCCAAGAAACAAACCGAACGCGTCTGCAGCATCGGATTTTTCAAGGGCTCGAATCATCGAAACAACGCGCACGGGGGAAACTGAAGCCAAACCAGGTCGTCCGCTAAATAGAGAAGGAGGACCAAGGCCGTGTGTCGTTATCGGAACACCGTGACTTCCCACAAAAGCAAGCTAAGTACAATTTTTTATTCATTTGGAGTAACTTTGAGTGTTTCCTTTGCAGGTCGAATTTCGTTATTCCTGTGGCTGAAGTTACGAGACATTCTTAATCTTACTTTTTTACAGAAATTATCTACATCATTGAGATTTCGCTACTGCGAGTTTTTATCTTTGAGTGTCTGTTTCCAGAAGTTCTACTGAAATATCATAATCATATACTATGTTAATTTTATCATTTTGGTGATTATTAATCCCTTACGTAACAAATCATATTAAACAGTGAATATGCGTTTACGCAGTGGACGTCTGTATTTATACAGATGCATGGATAGGGTCGTTAAGCACCGTAGTGATTAGAAAACACACAAAAAACAAGTGGAACACCCGTACAAATCTATATAAATTAGAGGTAACACTATTTCGGGTCATGACAATAAATGCTCCTTTTTGCAAGTCCCGATCGCAGTTTTTAGCCTTGAGTTTTTTTGAGTTATATAAAATATCGAACCTCAATGACTCAACTTAACTTTAAAAATACGGCTGGATTGCAAGGAATAACATGTCCTGTAAAAAACTTTCATCAGGCTAAATGCGCTGACCAGGATCCCTCACTATTTCAAATTTTAGCAAAGAATGAAGTACAAACAGTTAAAATTGTATGCAGTAGTGATAACTTGTCTTATTAGTAATCGCTCAGTTCCTAATAGTTCGTCATTCATTGCTGTATACGTAACCAGCAACATAATGCTAAAAACACACAATACGTTGCCGATGGTAATAAAGAGAAGGATCCTAATTATTACAAAAAGAAATAGAAACAGTAGCCTTTCAGAATCAAACAAGCAAACTCGGTTACTGTGTCACCTAGTCAAGCGGTCAAGGTTAGTCAAAAAACTGCCGAGTTTTCAAAGCGAAGCAAATTCCACACAATAAGCGACTCTAGCAGAGTGGGGAAAAGCGATGTTGGTTCATACATACCGATATCTTTTTGAATTAAAAAGGATTTTTATTTTTCCTATGAAACACACGACCGTATAAAGTAATCAGAGCAGGTTTTCGTTTTTTTTAATACATAAGTTATAATAAATACTGGTGGATTAAGCCCAACTGTACGCGCCGTAAAAATTAGAATATCTTGTTTTATTTCTTTAATACACGTAATATCTTGTATTTACGGACTCACCGTCTGTTGTTCGAACTTCCCTAATGAGAAGTCCGGATAAGCGAGCGTTTACAGATACCTCTATAGTTATAAAAAACATTGATCTGTATCTAGTGTAATTGTAAGATTCATCTAGGGGTATACAAAATATTATCTTACATCCTGCAAAATAAGGCGTGTTTATCAAAGGAAAATCCTATAAACCTTCAAACATATTAAAATCCGTTTGAACAAAAATGAGACAGTTAATCAAATAATAACTTATATAAAGGAACTATACATTTGTCTCATAAATCGTAACATTGTTCAAATGACCCAACAGAATTCTCCCACAACCGCAGTCGTAGTTTGCGCGCAAAAATCTCGAGAAGCATGCACCCTCGAATGTCTTAGTGCGTGTAAAAAGACTTTGCTGGGAAATGAAATTTTAATCCTTCCCGACACTCTGAAATATAACGATTTCCGCGAACAAAGCCCTAAAAGTATACATATCGTGGATACGGAAGTTATAAATATCGCATTTTTTATTGTTGCTAGTTTTTAATCACGCCCAACCAACCAGTCGTGGATGAATCTCTCTGATAAATCTTATCTAAAGTAATATCCGTAAAGTCATTCAAGCAGAGGTGATTCAGCAGAATTTTTTTATCTTCTACCTGAATACCAGGAAGTTTCTCCACTAGCGAGTGATCTCTGGAGAAAAACGGATGTCATTGAAAACAAAATACGGTCTAAGGACAAACATAAAGCTATATACGTACCTTCGTGTAGAACCCCAATGAAATTTCAAAAATAGAAATAAATGACGACGTTGAAAAATGTTAGTAAATAGGAGTCATTAGGAAATCAAATAGCCCATATAATTTTTTCTCTCAAACGTCATGTCATAAAGGATCGGACTTGGCGTATCTGCGTAGATTTCTGTCGCTTAAACAAGGAAACGACTTCCGATAGTTTCCAGTGCGATGTACCGACGACATCTTATCTCTGTTAGGTTAGAATAAATTTTTTTCACCAACTTGGACTTACTTAAATGCTTTTACCAGATACCATTACCTAAGTGATTGTACCTCATACACCGTTTTCAGCACACCCAGGGGGACCATTATCAATTTTTACGTATGCCTCCGGCTTACGTTGCGCCCCAATTACAATATAGTGTTTGGAGACTTTTAGGGGATAACCTACATGCCTATATGGATGATCTTGTAATCCTTTCTAATACCTTAGAAGGTACATTCACATAAACTAGAGCTAGTGCTACAGAGACAAAGACAAATAATCTCAGAGTAAAAATATCTAAATGTGAGTTTTTAAAAAACCGAACATGTTTATCTAGGTTTTATGTGTCTAGTCAAGGTCTTAAAAGTAGTCCATGGTAAGGTGTCGGCTATTCATAACTTTCCGGTACTTATTAACGTAAAAGGGGGATACAGCACTTTTGCGCTGTAGTGGGTATTACAATCGTATGTAAAATATGTAACTCTTTCAATCATGACAGGCTCCTTTAACAGATTCTTACGAAGAAGAGCGTAGATTTATTATTGGCTGAAAGAGCATCAACAGGCGTTCGATATCTTAAAAGCGGAATAATGCAGCTTACCTAACTTAAAAATCCCTGATTTAAATAAGGAATTTTTTTTATTGCAACAGACGCCTCAGACCAAGGGGTGGAAGAGGGATACTACTTCAGTAATATGATAAAAACAGTTCTTCCCTATAGCTTTTTATTCACGTAAACTAAAGCCCTCTGAAAGTAAATATGCAGTAATAGGCAAGGAAGGGCTAGGTATCTTTAACACTAGTACATTTTAAGTTCATAATCTATGGCTATCCTGATAAAGTCCTTACTGAACATGAGTCCTTTACCGAGTTTTTCAAAGGCTTTAATCACAGTCCAAAGGGAACTCGGTGACAAATGATCATTCAGGTTATTGGAGCCAAGATAAGATATCTACCTGGGAAAGCAAATATCATAGCTGACGCATTATCCCGCAATCCCGCACCATACAGCAAAGAACCATTAATTGGACTAAAAGATATAGAAACATCCGTGCCTATTGTTTAAACCGTATCTAAACCAAGAAAATTCCTTAACCCAAGAGATCGCGAGCATTGAATATCTGGGTCGGAGCGCAGAACTGTTACAAACTGAACAAAGCAAGAGTCAACAGACATGACCCAAACAATAAACACTTCAGACGGAAACAGAGTCAGCAGCAAATAAACCACCAAACAAAACAATAAAAACACTTCGAAACGGAAACAGGGTCAGTGGCTAGCAAAAAAAACAATAAACACTTCGAGCAGGAAACCCTAAAGCAAAAAAGTAAACAAAAGTATATTTAAAGTATGTGTATCAGAATAATGTAATCAAACTGTAATATTATATGTAGGTCTGTGACGAGGAAAACCCGAAGAACACAGCAGATGACTAACGACCAGGTAGTAATAATAATCTCTTTCATACCAATCGTCATAAACTGGTTGCATTCCGTCATCCAGGGTTCCATAGTATGTCACAGAAAGCCAAATCACTATTTTACTGGCCTACAATGCTTACAGATATAAAAAGCACATAACTAATTGTAACACGTGTCATGAAAACAAGGGATACACTAAGACACCTGTCAGTTTAGGAGCCTATCCTGTGCCAAATCAATCCTTGAAAGAATATACGTAGAATTATTAACAGAATTACGAGTCTGACAGAGGGAATAAACACTTCTTAGTGTTAATAGTTCCTTGACACGTTATATAGAATTAATAGCACTAAAAACAAACACCGCAATTGAGTGCGTTAGGAATATTTATGAGTGCTAAATCAGTAAATATGGAATTCAACACATAATAATCTGTGACTGGCGGGTGGTGTAAATCAATAATAATCTCCTTAACACGTTGTGTGAATTCCTTTCCATTAAGAAAACCAATAATATATTTGATCACCCAGAGTCAATCGGTTTGGTAGAATAACTGATAATCAAATAGGAAGTGTCAATGTCTTACGAGTTACAACTCGTGATGTTGGATCCGAACTGGATTATAGCGGTTCTCGCGGTTTTAAATACCTTTATCATATATATCTTGTATCATAGAATTGATGCCGCAAGTAGCCTTATACGTACGTCGCTAGAACACTTTTCCACATATTCAAGCCAACCATTAATTTAATCAAATATATATAAAAAAAATATAAATAAATAAATAAATATAAAATATAAAAAAATAAAATAATATGGATACAAAGTGGAGTCAATATAATACACTCGTAAGAAGTCGGAAGGGTTACAAATTATAATAAAAAAGGAAGGAATCACGATAATATCAATAAGCAAAACGTAACCATTAAATATCCAAATATATATGCGTAAAGATTTGAACTCTAACTTAACGCTTTAGTAATGACAAATAAGCTAAAAGTTCAAACACATATCCAAAAACCTACTGACATATTGTCTGTCCCGGTGATTTATATTCGTAGTCAATGAAAAAAAAAAAAAAAAAAAAAAAAAAAAATTAAATAAATAAATAAATAAATAAATAAGTAATATAAATAAAATAAATAAAATAAAATAAAAGAGATTTTAAAGTCAGGAAGTCTAGAAGTGAAAATGTTATCTATGGAATAATCCTATATGAATCTTATACAGGGCTAATAATATATATAGAATTTGTATGGAAACCTTTTTCATATAGTTTGAATAAGGAATATTTATTTAACATAATGCCAACATGAAACTAATATATTGTTCAATTTTGGTACTGTTGTTTTTTTTTTTTTCAGACATTCTTCTCATGCGGGTGGAGAATTAAAACACTAAAATATCATTTGAAAATACTAAAGTCGTATCTCTTACAGCAAGTAACGTAACTCTTAGCTGGCTGAGAGCAATCTCCTGCCAAGTGACGACGTCATCATTGCCGTATCAGCTTTGTTCCTTTTAACCTCAATAATCTGCTTACACAGGCTTCATCTGTGTGTCGTCTCTGCTTGCAAAAGCAGATTGACTGGAGAAAGGAATGCTTTAGTTGTTCATGAACTTCACATGTGGTTCATAGGTCACATGACAGGCCACATAACATATTCTTATCCGTGTGTGTAATGCAATTAGTTAAGGACTTGTAATCATTTTAAAATTAATGAACAATATAAGCAAATAGAATTTCTATAACAACAAAATGAATTAATTTTTTTTTCTGAACCTCATAGACATTTGGAAGTATCACGATATGAATATGAAATATACTTGCAACATTAGCCTATTACAATTCAAGTAAAACATTCATGGGAAAATGTCACATTTTCTTGGAAAACCCAAAGTTTATTTAGAAATTAGTTACATAGTGGGTTTTTTTCGTTGCATCTCCTACCTATTAATAAAGTTTTTAAAAAAAATTAACCTCAGAGGATGCGCACGAGAAAATTGAATATGAAACTTTTGTTAGGGCACATAGAATCATGATTAATATTCTCTTTGACTCTTATGCTGCCTGGCAATCTTACAAATAGCTCCATTTTCCACTTCTTTGTCTAGTAACTTACTACCAGTAATATCGAATTTTCTTTGAGATTCGTATTGATATCTATTTATTTTTTATAATTATGGATATTTTTACGAGTCATCATAGACCTGGATAGGTTCACTCATTGTTAATGCCATGGATAAAATGTTTGTACAGCGGACTCTTTTGAATTCCGAAATATCAGCGAATTCATGTGGGTTAAGTCTGGTCTAAATGGCTCTCTCCCCTCCCCTGTATTTGGATGTCGTCTGAATTTACTTTGCCCTTGTGACAAGTATAATTTCACTTGCAGGCTGATTAATGGAACCTGTTACAGTATCCTGCAGTACGAGAGTTTCACATAGCAACTTCAAAAAATCGTTCGTCGCTGCGGATGACTACAGTCAAGTAACAACCGCCTACAATGTGAAAGGAATTTCATGGACTTCTTCGACCGACACCGTATCTCGTCGTTAATCTCGTTTTAATGCGGAATGCTCCGGTGGCTGTGGAAATCGACTACGAATGGGACATACTTCCGACAATTACGACCCGAAGGATATTCAACTCTACTTTGCTGGCGAAGGACTCGTGCTGGGGATGTTTTTTTTATTCATCGCGAACGTAATCGTGTAGCTTAGGATGCAGAGAATAAGTATGAGCGGCAAAATGGAACTTTTTTGGAAAGGTTAGGACCGCCCCAGGGGCAAATTTTCCCCTTGTTTTAACCATTGAAAAAGGCCGTTTCAATTGGCTATAGGTGGTTTGTCTGGAACTGTGTAATGGACGAAAAGTTGTTCGAAAGCTAGTTAAAAGTGAAGTAGTATAACCTCGGTCATGTCTCCTATATCTATAAAGATCAGGTATCCTATATATATAAAAGTATCATGTATCCTAGTATATTAATTGATCATAAATAACAATCGAAATATATTTTTTTTGTTTTTTTTTGCGTGTACTCACTAGGAATCTATATATAAACAAAAAATGATCATAAATAACAGAATCGAAATATATCTTTGCGTGTACGCAATAGGAATCTATTTAAAGTGCACATATATTAATCATAATTATATGAATCCATATCATATGTATAAACAAATCAGGTAGCCTATAATCAATCTGTACCTTTTATCTTACCAATATCTGCAGTTTATTTATGAGTTAGTATATGAATTAATGAATCAGATATATAACATTTAGCATGAAAATCAACGAATCAATCAGAATAAACATTAATAATGTTATCAATTCATATATGAAAATTTTTATCAGTTAAAATATGATTTTTATCATGTTAATCTTCATTCTATGCAATTATCAGAGTACATTAGTATTTTCTGTAGCATAAGTATCTTGATGAGATGAAGTGAAAAACTGTATCATTATATATCCGTGATCACTATATTTACCAATATCATTGTTTTTATATTTATTACTTGAATCAATTCATGTACACAATGAATTTTTATTTACTTATATATATATATATATATTCACATAGTGTGTATCACACTCCTATAAGTCAAATGCAACGTCAAGTTTTGAGTAATATTCAGTAGTTGGTTTTGGTAGCTGACCGAGCTAATGTAAGTGTTTACATAATAAAAATATGGAATGTTAGTCCATATATATAAAAGATTGCTTGCAGGAATGTGATCAGACTAGAGACGCTAAAGATGACGTATACAATAAGTATGTAGGCTAAGATAACATGCCGTCACCTGTAGTCATTCAATTGTTTATAAACATTAGTCCAAGCTCCCTGCTTGAGACAACTACCCCGACCTATTATTCAAACGGCCTGCGTGATCTGTAGCGTGTCTCATTCGATTGTGTGTTCGTATGAAACTATGTCATCTGATAGTATGTTCATATGTTCGAACTACTGTCTGTTCCTTCATAACTTGTAACAGAGATGGTAGACAGGCAGAACAGAGTTAGCTATCGTCATTAGAAGACCTGTACCTCTTTACCTAAGCTTTATCATGTAGAGGAATAGGATTAGCCATCATCATTGGCAGAAGCGATCAAGCTATCGTCATAGAAGACTTGTACGATCATACCTGATCTTCATCATGTAAACTTCAGAAGAATATACTATTTTTATACCTTGTGTTTTCTACAAGAACCTCACCGAACCCATGAGTTTAACACTCGTCGTAAAGATAATACCGACTTCGTAAGTGATCTACAAAACCCCAGACACTCCATTGAAGATGGAAGTGCAATACCAACCGACTTAGCGTATAGATTATCGCTAGTCTAACATTACCTCATAGGGCGCCTTATCATACAAGGCACAAGCCCTAATATTATAATTAATGATTATAATTAATGATATGTTTACTAGCATAATGTGATGCGCTGTGACCTTTTTGGTTATGCGAGTCAATGTTCATCAGTTCATGGGTCTTTGTTCAAAGTGCCTTTGGGAAACTGGTTGTAGCCAGTAACATGGGGCGTTAACGAAGTGTGCATTCATATGTACGTGTGCGCCTCTTCTATTCATAATGTATCATTAATCAAGTCTATGGGAGACTTGCATAGAGACGTCTGTGGGAGAAAGGCAAGATGCCGGAGGAACTCTGCGAAAGTTTATTTATATTAAGTGAGTGAGTTATTCAGACTGCAATGGGTGAGTCTTGCATTACTTTAGCCAAAAAGGATGGCTTGTTTGATATCTTGTAAGATGTTCCATTTTATTAACTTTGTCTTTAAACTTATGTGTGCTAACAAGTGTGTTTCTCGTGTCTTGGAAACAGACGGTTCTGGCAAGGGGGGGACCGGGGACCTTGAGTCCATTTTAATGTTGGGGGGGGGGGTAACTGAGTTAAGTTAGTCTGTGAGACTTGATTGATTAACTTTCCATTGTTAAATAAATAGTTATTTTTTATATGACTTTGTCTCTCATTTTGATTACCTGACAGAATGGAGAGAAAGAGGTGGAGAGAGAGAGAGAGAGAGAAAGAGAGGTTGTGAGCCGTTGGTCGCTTGGAGAGAGAGAGAGAGAGAGAGAGAGATTGTGTGTCGGTATGCCTGACGCTCGGAGTTCCACGTTTACCAAATAAATAACAAGATTAATATCCCGTTTTACAGGTGGTGGCGAGCGGTATAAAAGGTTTTTTTTATGCCTGGGTACGCTAATAAGGGTGACCAGTTAAACATAGAGGGGATTGTGGAAAATTATTAAATTGTTAGATTTCAGTTGCTAAGTGAAAGGGGTAGAGAAAATATCCATCCGTGAGGGTGTAGTGCTGAGGAAAGAAATTGTATTAGAGTAATCAAATTTGCCCGTACCGAGACCCTCCAAGGCGTAAGTGACTCAGTCTAACTTGTGAGTGAAAGATCGTCGCATGCTTTCTCGCTGCGCGGTTTGCCGAGTGCGTTGTGCCGACGATATTCGCGTGTTTCTAGTTATGCAGATTCCGGGGTGGTTATTTCTCATTATGAAGTGGTTAGTGTTAAAGATCATTTTGGGATCTTGGGGGAGGGTTTTTTCAGTGTAATGGGACTGGTTTAAGAGGTCAAATTTTTTTCCCCCATAGTAGCAGAAAATGACGTGATTTCATTGGCGCGTGTTTATAAAAGAAGCATCCGTCTTTGTGAGTGCATATGAATATTTTTCATGCATGCGAACTGTGCTTGTATTGCATTTTCTTGAAGACAAAGAGCGCCCACCCATTCTTGCGGGCTCAGCAAATTTCTGCTAACTGGCGTAGAGGTGCATTGCAATGGGGAGATGGGTACTGGCCTGCCTCAGGGGATATTGCATGGGAGGGTACTGCTACTACTACTGGTATATACCTTGGGGGATATTCAGACACTGTTCAGGGGGGGTGTTCTATCGCTTGACTGGGGGGTGTTTCAACGCCCGGTGGAGTGTGAAACTTTTTTTTTTCAGTGTGGGTGAACTCCTTCCTTTTTTTTTCTTTGTCGGGGTGTTGAGAGACGAATTTGCCCTTGAAAATGATTTTTCAATGCCAAGACATCAGCTGATTGATTAGTTGATGGCGTGAAATGCCCGTAGAGTCTTTTTTTTTAGAAAAGAGATTTTCTTTCTCTTGAAGGAAAAGGAAAGGGAATTGAAATGCATGGGATGTGGTGTATGTTTTCCTTATGCTTTGGAAGACACAAATATAATGGGGACACAGAGATTATTGTTATTTTTTTTATTGTCTTGGAGGGATTACTTTAAAATGCCGATGAGTGGTGTTGCATCTGGTGTTGATTTTGGGTGTGGCAATGGTGTTGATTGATATCATGGGGTTTGCCAATACTGGTGTATGCTATTTGAATTGCAACCTTTCTTGAGATCTTTGCGTGAGGATTTATTACTATGGAGAATTATTATTATTATTAATAATTGTTATTATTTTTTTAGATATTTTACGGGAGGGTTACTTAAGTATAAGTATCATTACTTGGGACTTGTTTTACGAGAGATTTGAGGTATTTCATGGGAGATTATTTTATAATTATTACAGATAATTATTTATAGAGAATTATTACAATAAATTGTGGGAGAAATCTTGTGTTAATTATTTGTAGAGTTTTTATGACTTTGGAGAATATTTCAGTCATTCGTGAGTGATGAGTTTTGGTGAATTGTGTTGAATCTTGCTGAACTTTTGGTGAATTTTGTGCTGAACTTTTGGAGAATGGACAAGTATTAACATTGGTAATGTTTTTTGTACTGATACTAGAGATTTTGATGATAGCAATTTTGGTGATTTTGCTGATAGTGTTACTTCTGATACTAATTTTTTTTTTATACTAATACGTGGGTGCTGTAATGCTATCAAGGGTGGTGTTGTTTCTTTTTTGAATTTGGGAGGAACTAACAACATATTTTTTTTGTTTCTCTTTTTTATGAGTTCAGCAGATAATTGCTTGACATACGTGAGTTACGGGAGATAGTTAACAATGCTGTTGGTTTTTCTTTTCTCCTTTTTTTGGAAGTTAGCCATCGCTGACACAAGTTTTTTATATCATGGGTGAATTTGAATTTATTTTTTCTCTCCAGTTTGTGTGAATTTTTTTTTTTTATATATCTCAGTTCGTGACTTAGAGTCATTGTTCGGGAACGTGTTTGTGTTTTCAGCTATTTGATGCTGCAGAGAAATTTATGGGAGAATTCTTGCATGTTTTTGAATGCATATGCATATGTAGTGGTACTACATTTTTTTTTCTCTGGATATTTATGTTCCAGAAATTGTGAGTTTTCTTGCACAATACCTTTGTTGTATTTGTGACAACTTTGCCAGAGATAGGAAACTTAGCTAAGTTTCTAATGACTTATGTCATAGTGCATATGGAGAAGTCTTGGCAAAGACACTTTGAATTTGGAGTTTTATTATAATGAGTTGTGACACATTGGTGATTTTTTCTAGAATTTTCTAGACAGTTTTTATTTGCCGACTTTTTACCCTTTTTCAGCAATTATGCTAAGGAGAGAGTTTTATAGTTTTTGACTATAACATTGAGTTATTCTCTGGAGAATTGGAGATATATTATTTTGGAGATATAATTGGAGGTATATTATTTAGGAGTTACAATTTGAGATATAATATATTGGAGATATATTTTAGCCATTTGATATTTGCCAATGGAGGTGAGAGCTATGTTTAGTTCAATTATTTTGCAGCCATCTTTGTTGCAAATGGAGACACATTTTTGGAGATATATGGGGCAATATTTGTGAGTGGGTCAGCTGGATCCTTTGAGTGCACATTTTTTTTTGGAGATGGGATTTCATTTTTTTGATTATCCTGCTTGGAGATTTAATATTTTTTTGGAGCCTTGTTTTATTCCACATGGAGTGATTGGTGAAATAGAGGTAAATATTTTTATTTGCCGAAATAGAGGTGACTATTTTTTATTCCTGGAGTGATTATGGTGTGGGGGGTGGTTATTAACCAAATGGAGGAAATATTTTTATCACTGGAATGGTGTTATTATTAATATGGTGAAATATATGGAGGTGGAATTAATCTTTGGCGGGTGACCCTTTTTTGTGGTTATGGGAGTTTTGTTTTTTCGAGCCAAGAGAAGATTTCTGTGGTTCTTTCTGTTTGGTTTCGTGACTATTTGGAGGCAAGATATTATTTTTGGAGGCATATAATTACTGCATTACGAGTCTTATGGAGATGTGCATTTTTTATGTTCACAAGTGTGTTATTTTTGGAGGCATATAATTACCGAATTACGAGTTTATCGTAATTTTTATCCCGGATAGGTGATAATGTTTTACATAATTGGGCAGTGTCATGTTGAGAGTTAAGTCTTCGAGACAAATTTTTTGAACACATTAGTCATATCAAGGAGTTAATTTTGTGAAATGTGCTTACTTCGTGTCAGTATAGAAGATTTTTTGAGAATCATGAGTTTCCAAACTTGTGTCTGACTAGACATTTTTTATGCTGCAGTCGAGCATACGTGTCCGCATGTGGATTTTTCTGCTGACAAGCGCTGTGCTGTTCCTTTTCCTTTAGTGGTGACTGCTTAGAGTTTTTGCAATATCTGGAAATGTTGACAATAGCATTTCACGAAAGCGCATGGGTAAGAGTTTGGTTTCTGGCCGTGTCGGTCGATGAAAGTTGCGATGGCAAATTCCGTAGCTATTCATGGGGCATTTCTTGGGAAAAACACGGGGGTTATGTATATCATACATATATTATGTGTTTTGTGATTGGGAAGTTTACTTGTGATTATCTTTTTTTTTACTTTTCTTCCTTTTCCTATGAGAGATGTAATTGGGGATTGAGCTTAAATAGCATTTTTTTTTGGACGGGAGATGTAATTTATCGGGAGATGTAATTTATCGGGAGATGTAATTTATCGGTGTTGTGATTTGCATAAATGGGAGTTTGACATTAAGTCTCATTGTAATTAATTATATTAGCAGTAAAGTGGTTTTTTCTATTAAAACATTGGAGATTTTTACTGATTTTGTGAGTTGCTGTAATATCAGAGCTCGAGAGAACATTTTTTGATTTTTTGGGTCTGGGCTTGTTACGTGATTTTTTTTCTTTCTTGGGCTCATTATCTTTAACCTTTTTTTTTTTTTTTTACTTATAAGAACATTCGAGTTTGGAATGTGAGTGCAGAAGTCCGTGGAGTTGCTGTGAGTTTTGGATTGTGTGTGCTGATGAGTGAATTTGGAGAATTGAGTTAGAGAACTTTATATTTTTTTTCTTTGCGAGTTGTCATAATGACTAATGATTTAGTGGTCATATTAAATGGAGTTAATTGGGAGACGCTCAGTTAGTATTTCTGATGTTTTGAGGTCTTTGTTTGATAGAAGTAATATGTCTGGGGTTAATTCTTTTTTGATTGACCGATGACTTGACTGACATACTAACACACCAAAAAGTCGTTCCACCAGCCATGCAGAGATGTTGCTGTCGAGAGTTCTACAGTGCTTTTGGGGATAGAAGCCTTCTACAATTAGGGAGGCATTCCGTCTTCCTACAGCATGCTTCAGTCTGTTCTGGAAGTTGCAGACAAAGAGGGATATTCAAGAATCCAAAATGAGAGAAAATTCTAGTGTTATTTGAGATGAAATGTGATAGACTTTACTTTGTGCTGCCAGAGACGTGCGGTTATTACTTATATTTTATTTTAAGCCGGCCAGTGTTTTTTATGTTATGTAAGCTGTTTTGTCTGACCATTTGCTAGGCGGGAGCTAGCAATTGTGCCAAGCTGAGCTTCTATGATAGGGATTATAATTAATGATATATTTAATAACATAATGTGATGCGCTGTGACCTTTTTGGAATGTGGAGAACAGAGCCGAAGCAACGACCCGAGAAAAGCTGATAAATGATTTCTGTGATGGCATGATTCGAAACTGCATAGTTAGGCGAGTCAATGTTCGTCAGTTCATGGGTCTTTGTTCAAAGTGCCTTTGGGAAACTGGTTGTAGCCAGTAATATGGGGCGTTAACGAAGTGTGCATTCATATGTACGTGTGCGCCTCTTCTATTCATAATGTATCATTAACCAAGTCTATGGGAGACTTGCATAGAGACGTCTGTGGGAGAAAGGCAAGATGCCGGGGGAACTCTGCGAAAGTTTATTTATATTAAGTGAGTGAGATATTCAGGCTGCAATGGGTGAGTCTTGCATTACTTTAGCCAAAAAGGATGGCTTGTTTAATATCTTGTAAGATGTTCCATTTTATTAACTTTGTCTTTAAACTTATGTGTGCTAACGAGTGTGTTTCTCGTGTCTTTGAAACAGACGGTTCTGGCAAGGGGGGGACCGGGGACCTAGAGTCCTAGATGGGAGAGACAATTGGTGTGACAAATTACTGTTTTAGACATTTTAATGATGTTAGGAGGGGTTACTGAGTTAAGTTAGTCTGTGAGACTTGATTGATTAACTTTCCATTGTTAAATAAATAGTTATTTTTTATATGATTTTTTTTTTTCTCTCATTTTGATTACCTGACAGAATGGAGAGAAAGAGGTGAGATAGAGAGAGAGGATCGCTTAGGAGAGAGAGAGAGAGAAAGAGTGGTCGCGAGCCGTTGGTCGCTTGGGAGAGAGAGAAGAGAGAGAGAGAGAGAGAGAGAGAGAGGGAGAGAGAGAGATTGTGTCGGTATGCCTGAGGCTCGGAGCTCTACGTTTACCAAATAAAAAATTAAACGAGATTTAAATATCCTGTTTACATATATATATATATATCTATATATATATATATATATATATATATAATATATATATATAGTATACCTTAGTATATAAGATATATTATATATATATATATATATTTATATATAGATAGATATATATTATATATATATATATTATATAGTATCATATATATATATATTATTAGTATATATATAGGATATATATATATATATATATATAAATTTTTCATATTTATATATGTCATAATATATATATATAATATATATATATATATATATAAATATATCTATATATAGTATATATATATATATATATATTATATATATATATATATATATATATATATATAATATATATATATCTAGAATTTCATATATATATATATGTATATATATATATATATATATATATATATATATATATATATATCGATATATATATATATATTTATTATATATATTGTAAGGGCCTAGGGTTTTTTTTGATTAATAATATATTGTCCCCATGTGTTCTCAGTGACCTATGGAATGTGGAGAACTGTGTAGAGGTGACGACCTGAGAGTAGCTGACAATGAGATTCTAGGGATGGCGTGAGATAAAAATGCTTAGTTCGACAAGTCAATGTACGACAGTTTATGAACTCTTCTCAAAGTGCCTTTGTGAAAATGGATGCAGCTAGAACCGTGAGGCGCTATCGAACTGTGTGTTCGTATGTGCGTGTGCGCCTCTTTCTGTTAAAAGTGTCATACCCAAGCCTATGGGAGGATTTTGACAAGAGGGCTTCAAGTCACAGGCAAGATGCCGTGGCATTCGCCGGGAGTTTTTTGTTAACAGTGTTTTAGTGTCCGGTTGTTTGGACGGATCTGGAATGCCGGGGGACAAAGAATTCCCAGAGGGGTGTAGACTTTTTTTGGTGACCAGACATGTTACATTTACGGGGTTTTTTGAGTTAGTCTGTAAGACTGGATTACTTGATTGGTTGATTTATTTATTAGTTGTTAATAAACGTTAATGTTATGATGCAACTCTCTCATTTTCATTACCTGTTAGAATGGAGAGAAAGAGGTGGAGAGAGAGAGAGAGAGGGATTGCCGAGAGAGAGAGAGAGAGAAAGGTTATGAGTAATGGGGTGTGTGGGTCTGCCTTCCGTTTCGTGTCCACACTTACCTTATGAATAATGGGGGGAGAATCCCCCCAGTTACAGTGGTGGCAAGCGGTTAAGAGGGGGTATAAAAGTTTTCTTTCTTTTCTATGCCTAGGAACGCCAATGTAGAGATGGGTGGCCAGTTAGAAAATAAAAGGGGTTATGGCTTAGCGATAGTTTTCGAACAACAAAGCCTTGGTGGGATTGTGGAAAATCGTTAAAAAAAACTGTTTAGTTTTTTCAGTTTACTTTAGTGAGAAAAAAAAGAGAAAATATCTGTCTGTTAACTGTGCTAAAGGGAGGGAAGGATTTTATTGGACTCAGCATTTTTCCCAGAGAGTCAGCCTAGAAGCAGTGAGCGCACCCAGTATGACTTTTGCTTGTGCAATGATGAGTGTGTTCCGAGATACCCGTGCGGCGGTCGTTGTTAGTATCACTGCCGCGTTTTACGAGAATTTCGAGTTCTTTTTTTTCCCATTATGGAGTGGTGAGTATTAAAAAACTATTGTTTATCAAAGGGAGAGGGTTTTTGTTTAAATATTTCAGGGTTATGGGATTGGTTCAAGAGGTTAACAATTTTTCTTGTCTTTGCCCCATAGTGACGTGTTTTCTTTATTTGCACGTGTTTATAATAGACATATTTGTCTTTGTTTTAAACACATGAGAGTGTATAGAGATGTGTTTTTTGCATGTGAACTGTGCTTAGATAAGCGGCCACAATTTTACGGGCTCAGCACATTTCTGCAGAGAGGCGCGTTGCATTGCGAGGGTACTGGCATCCCTCGGGGGGATAGTTGCATGGAGGGTACTACTGGCCTCCCTCGAGAGATAGTGCAGGGGTGGGTACTAGTGTATACCTTGGGAAGGGGTCCTCAGACACTGTTCAAGGGGAGATGGGGGTATTACTGTGTATGCCTCGGGGCTGTTTTCCTTGTCGCTTGACTGAGGGTTGTTCTCAGGGGGGGAGAAACCTTTTTTTCTCATTGGGGGTGAACTCCTTTTTTTTCTTTGTGTTGGGGGATGGATTTGGCCTTGACCATGGATGCTAAGATATCAGCTGATTGATAAGTTGATGAAGTGAAACGCCTGTAGAGTCTTTTTTTTAGAAAAGAGATTTTTTTTTTTTTTTTCTCCCTTGGAGGAAGAGAAAAGGAAACTAAAAAGCGAATTGAAATGCATTGTATGGGAGTATGTTTTACTTGTGCCTTGAAAGACACAAATATAAGGAGGATACACAGATTATTTTTTTTATTGTGTTGGAGAGATTACTTTGAAGTGCCAAATGGTAATGCCCGGTGCCGTAAATGGTGTTGGTTGTGTGAGTGTGGAAATGGTGGTATACCATAAGATTCAGCAATACTGTTGTATGCTATTTGAATTTCACCTTTACTTGAAATTTTTGCAAGAGAATTATTGCTGTGTAGAGTTATTATTATTATTAATAATTATTATACTTGAGATGTGTCACGGGAGGGTGGCTTAAGTATAATTATCATCACAGGAGACATAATTTACGAGAGAATTTTAAGATATTTCATGGGAGATTAGTTGATAATTATTACAGATAATTATTCAAGGAGAATTATTACAATGAATTAATGGGAGAAGTCTCGTGTTAATTATTTGTTGAGTTTTGTAACTTTGGAGAATATTTCAGTGATTCACGGGGATGAGTTTTGCTGAATCTGGATGAATCTGATTGAATCTTGGTGAATTGTGTGGAATCTTGCTGAATTTTTGCTGAATTTTGTGCTGAATTTTTGGAGAATGGACAAGCATTAACATTGGTGATATTTTTTGTACTGATACTGATTTTTTTTATACTAATACGTGGGTGCCGTAATGCTATCAAGGGAGGTGGAATCTTTTTTGAATATGGGAGGAACTAACAACACATTATTTCTTTTGTTTTCCTCTTTTTTATATGAGTTCAGCAGATAATTGCTTGACATCTGGTGAGTTATGGGAGATAGTGAACAAGGCCGTTGATTTTTCTTTTCTCCTTTTTTGGAAGTTAGTCATCGCTGACACAAGTTTTTTTTTTTACCATGGGTGAATTTGAGTTTATTTTTTCTCTCCAGTTTAGGTGTTTGAATATTATTCTCAGTTCATGACTTAGAGTCATTGTTCGGGAACGTGTTTATGTTTTAGCTATTTGATGCTATAGAGAAATATATGGGAGAATTTTTTTTGCACGTTTTGAATGCATACGTAATGGCACTACATTTTTTCTCTGGATATTTATGTTCCAGGAATTGTGAGTTTTCTTGCACAATACCCTTGTCGTATTTGTGACAACTTTGTGAGAGATAGGAAACTTGGTTAAGTTTTCTAGTGGCTTATGTCGTAGTGCATATGGAGAAGTCTTGGCTTAGACACTTTGAATTTGGAGTTCTGTTATAAGGAGTTGTGGCACATTGGTGATTTTTTCTAGAATTTTCTAGACAGTTTTATTTGCTGAGTTTCGCCTTTTTTTTAGCAGTTATGCTAAATGGAGAGAGTTTTTATAGTTTTTGACTATAACATTGAGTTATTCTCCGGAGAATTGGAGTTATAATTGAGTTATAATTGAGATATATTTGGAGTTATAATTGGAGGTATATATTATTTTGGAGTTATAATTTGAGATATAATATATGGGAGATATATTTTTGGCCATTGTTGATATTTGCCAATAATGTGATGAGAGCTATGTTTAGTTCAATTATATATATATATATATATATATATATATATATATATATATATATATATATATATATATATATATATATATATATATATATATATATATATATATATATAGATATATACATACATATATAGATATATAATATATATATATATATATATATATATATATATATAATATATATATATATATATACATACATATATATGAATTAGGAGACATTAAAGCACACCTTTAGAATAATACAAGACCAAGACATGAGTAAGAAAAGTCTTGCAAGGATATCAAAACAATTATTGTTAAGAAAAAAAAAAAACACCCCAACGACATTAAAATCTAGGATCCCAAAGCAACTGAATAACACAACGTCTGTATATTCATTTCGTAATGAAGCCAAAGGTGATATAGATAAACCATATATATATATATGTTATTATATAATATATTATATATATAATATATATATATATATATATATATATATATATATATATCTATATATATATATATATATAATATATTAATTTTTATTATCTTTAATTTATTTATATTTATATATTATATAAATAATATTACTAAGAGCGCCTATTTGGACTCTTTTTATTTTTATTTTCTTTGTCCAAACTTAACATTTAGAAGGCATAACATAAAAGGAAATGTTGACAATAAGGTAGAATTTGAATAGAAGGGAAAAACGAAAGAGGTAGACTAAACTGCTTCATGTCAGGGACACAGTAAAACGATTCTTTATTGTCGCGATTTTGATGTATCACTTGTCATCTGCTGACCCTTAACCATTTTTACCTGAACCTTTCCCTTGCCATTTTTGTTGGAGCCTTCCGGATCCGCGGCTCCGCCTGCATTAACGTCCACCCGAACCTCTCGACCCAATCCAGCAATATTGTTCTCCTTTTTCCATACCTCCTCTGCTGGCGTCTAATGACCTTTTCCAGCTACCCACGAAGGATCAGTGGCATTAATGAAAGGATCCAAGATGATCAATCCAGTTTGAGGAGTTCAGTCCAGCTTTGGGAGAGACATACCCAGTTTGGACAGGATGCTTTCAGATTCCCGAAATGGGTATAAATATGGCATGACCTGGCCTACCAAATTGCACTTTGTCCTAGTCAGTATCCACGGTAGTATGAGCTGCATTACACCCTAAGCAGTCCTGTGGTCTCATCCTGTTGAAAGCGGTGTCACGCCCGCTGTCTCAACCTGCTGCTATCTCTGACTTATGTCTTGATGCTGTACTCAGCTAGCTTACCCTTCGATTACAGTGTTCTCTGACCGGACTCTATCTAAATATCCACCCTGACAGTCCTACCAAAGTTACTGTTCCTGAAGTTCCTGAGGATGCTGCCTGATGAGGAGCGCCTAAGGCTCCCTTTTGATCCCTTTGTGAAGCCCCACAAGTGGCCAAGACCTTCCTCTGATATCCTGGCTCGATCTATGCCTGTCCCGTCCACGGACTAAGGTAACTGAAATTAGAAATTGTTCTGTTGGGCCTTCGTGTACTGTTCCTTGCACTCATTCCCTGTTCCAATTGTTTTTCATATTCCCATCCTTATTCCAGTCTCTATCCAATCCTTTAGGATTAGTGATTCTGCTTGCAATTAGGCGGCACATTTTCTTTGCTATTGTGATTAATTGTAATTAAATACAAGAGTGCCATTGAGCCAGTCAGTGCTCCTGTAAACATAGTCTTCTGATTACCTAATAGAAATTCTATTCATAAGTAGAAAAATTTATGTTTACCTTCAATCCTTTGAAAAAGTAATTTCAGTGGTGAGCTATTTTCTGTTCATAGATGCCTGCCCCCTTGAGTCAGTATAGCCGTTTTTGCACAAGGCATAATTATGAGTAGAGCCAAGATTTGAATTGCCAAAATAAACTTAATACCCAACAAGAAGACTATGAGAGTGATGACCTTGGCCTAGATCATAGAACTCTGTTGCAAGTTATAAGATTACTTTGCAATTGTAAAGCAACATCTGATGATTCAGTTAATTAGCAGATCAGTTTCGACTGGCATTTTTACTTTGGCATCCATCGTGAAAAAAATAGCTTTCCCTTCATTCTCACTCAGTGGCGACAGAAATGTGATGGTTCTAACTTTCACAAAAAAATGTTTTGGGTCACTTGATTATTTCACTCATTTTTCTGCATCGAAAACCATATAATTGAAGTTGTTATGTTTATTTTTGTTTATTAGTTTATTGAGTTAGTCGCATGGTGGAAAAATTGAAATCGAACTGTAAAAATCTCTAATTGGCCTGGCTTTGAAAGCTAAAGCACTCGCTTGATCTCTCTCTCTTCACTAAAGACCATAGTTCTAGCGAGACGTGTAAGTTAGGTCTGAGGATCATAACTATGAGTAATCATTGAATGTATCTTTTTCTTGGTTAGGGCCATTGTTTAAAGCGAAATTCATATATTAGTGATCCCTGTGCCAAGGAGATTTTTTTTGTGCTATTGCTCAAGATGACCCAGATTTTGAGTGATTAATTTAGAGTTTCACGTGTGACCATGCAGTCACATTTTTTCCTTTTGATATTATTGAGTGTGGCCTCAGAAGCCTAGTCATTGTAAATATGTAAATAATTGTGTAGCAATGAGAGTAGGTTTATTTTTCTAATAAAATTTGCAAAATTGTCACCATAGTTCTTTTGTCCTTGTGCAACGGCTGGGGACTTTCCATTTTGGTAAATCTATTGCCCCCTAACATCGGGCCCGAACTCATCCCTAATTAGTCGTCAAAGAAACTTTGTGACATTTTTTGGTCCTTCTAACGACGGATAGATTTAAGTAACCAGTCCCCGAGCAATGACAAATGAGTTATGGTGTTTAATGTACTTTTATTGGGACACTCACAGTTACCCTCGCACCTCCAGCTGATCGAGGGGTTGGAAATTGAGATTCACCACAGACCAGGCGGGTTAATAGCTAGCTTAGCATCTGAAATATTGCCCTTTTGGTGTTGGCGATACCACCTCATTGTCGTGTATCTAGGGGGCAACGATTTGGTCCATGAATCTGCGGTAGAAGTCTGGGGTAAGCTGAAGGCCTTCCTAGAGAAAATCAGAGAAATCACTGTAACAGTGGCTGTGTGTAAAGCAGAAGAAAGAGAATACACAGAAGTGAATCGCTTTGGTATCATCCCCAGTGAGTATAACGCTAGAGTAAGAGCCCTTAACACTCAGGTAAGGAGGTATTAAACTAGACATAGACGTCACGGAGTGTGTCATTTACCCATGAACCCTGTAAGCTATAGACAGGGAAAAACAACTGATCGAGTTCATTTTGACACGTATGTGCGAAGTGCATTTAGTAACCATCTCATGACACTGATTCGTGGTGAGAAAGCCCGTCAGAGTGATCAGAACTAAGCTTAGCCAAAGTTGTAATGAACTAACGTAACATAAACTAAGAAAGCGCTGCCATTTCCTTCATCCCCTTGCTAGTTTGAGAATCTTCCCATAACCACAAAATGGCGGCCGCTCTAGAAACGCAAATTGACTCTCTTGTGGTCCTCCTGACTGCCTCGCTGATGCGGGCACATAGGAACCTTATGGATTCGCATAATGTTCCCATATATCAAAATTTGCTAGATTGTATCCAAGCTGACAAGCAGCAGCTCAACGAACTGTACTTGAAGAGTACAGTCAAGTTTGAGCCAGCACTAGAAAGTAAGATTCTAAAAACCCTAGACGAAGCCAGTCAAACAATCCTCCTTCTCATCAATAGAATCAGTACATTGGTTAGCATAGCAAAGCCAAAAACTTAAAGAGCTTCCTTTGTCCATGTTTAATGGCGAGAAAAGTGAGTTTGCCACTTTTAAGGAACTATTCGATGTTCATGTGCATCAGCGCACTGATTTGGACGACATGGCCAAATTTGTTTATTTGCTAGGGGTCTCTAGAAGGAGAGCTGCTCAAGGTGGATTAGGCCTTGAATGTGACTACAGTCAACTATGGGGTGGCATGCAATTTGTTAGACAAATACTACGGTAACCAGCATCAGACACTGGTCATTCTACATTGGCAGTTGTCAAATATCTTTGTCCCGAAATGCAATTACCTTGAACTTAAAAACTTCTGTATCGAGCTTATGTTACTAATTGAACAAATCAAATGTCTTACTGGTTCCACAATGGATTAAGATTTGCTAATCAGTCTCATTAACCAGAAATTGTCACCATAGCTCTTCCGTCTTTGTGTGTCTTTGTGCGTCTTTGTGCACAGGCTGGGGACTTTCCATTTTCGTAAGTCTATTGCCCCCTAACATTGGGCCCAAACCTGTCCCTAATTAGTCATCGAAGAAACTTTGCGACAGCATCCATCAGTTGACTACAATCGGGTGCTTGGTCTTCAGGATCTAACTTCCATATCAATCTGTTGACTACAAGCGCACGGCAGTAAGTGAAATTATTTTATGCTACATATTGTATTCTAAATGTTATTTTCATTGCAGTGTTATTTTCATTGTTATTTTTATCATTTTATGCTACATATTGCATTCTAAATGTTATTTTCTTTCAATTGTAGTAGTAAGTGTTTAAACTAACTGTGCAGCTTGAGGTGTTCGCTCAGTACCCAGTAACCTTGTGAGCCGAGTTTCCATTTACCACTGACATCACAGCTTTGTTAAGTGCAATTATGGTGTTGCTTACGAGACCGTACATCTCAGTATTGTCAATGAGTGCAAAATTAGTCACATAATTTAGTAAGAATATTCATTCTATAGGAAGGTGCATATTTCCCCATGTAAAGTCACAGTAACCTTACAATGTAGAAAAGATCATTTCTGGCAACCTACTAGGTAGCTTGCTATGCTTGTCTAGAGACTCTAGACTTTTGATTCGCATTGTTCAGTAGCCAACACACATATTTGGACATCTGAATGTGTCTTAGAAGTTTGTTCAATGTGTTAAGCATTTCATATTTAATACATATAGTCACGATCAAATTGTTACGAATTAACATACATCATTCTCATGGTAGAGTAAAAGCGAATATTCAGTGTAAAAGGGGTCTTGCGTCCAGCTGTTAATGGCCAGATACTTGGCAGAATACTTATTAATTTTTGTCTTTACCTGATTTGTCTCCTTGTTTTGACTGATCAGTGACCTTGACCGTTCAATTTAAATACCTAGCATGAAGGCGTTTGCTTTCCTTTTAAACTCTAGCTTGCAGTGGGACAAGTAGCAAGGACGCTCCTATTTGTTATGTTTTAGGAATTCAGTTAATTTATTTTTGAATTAGGGAAGCTAACATTTATTTTTCGAGAAACAGTTCTATTCTACCCTGTTTGCACTTATATTTATTTTATGGATACAAACAGTTGTTTTACTACTGCTGGAAGCACAAACCCATTTAACTGTCAGCCAAGACCACTTGAATTGCCGATTCCTGTTTGGAATCTGAGACACACACCCTGAGTAACCATTAGGCACTTCAGCAACACCTTTTGCAGAATCGTTAGAGACTCTCGTGTTTGCTGTTGAGTGTCTGGAAAACTGTTTGTTCCTGAGATGGAACTCACTCCTTACGCATGCTTTCATATCGTACCTACTTGTGTTGTTGGATTGTTACTGGTGAGAGTGCCAGTTACCTGCTTACGCACTTTTAGAGTGCCACCTGGAAGCCTTGTTGCTTGTTTAGTGGTAAGAGTGCCACTTGTCTATGCACTTTGCGCAGTGCCACCCGGAAGTTTCGTTACTTACCTGTGAGCGTCTGAGGACACTGTTCTGTTTGGACTGCTGCACACCCATCGGTGTGCCGCCTGTTTACCATCGAGTGCCACTGATGCTGACACTCCTACTCGCTCACCCAAGCAACCTGACTTCCGACTGTAACCTGTTGAGTGCCAGTGAGTGTGTCGTACAGTCCTACATACTCTGGGAGTACTGCACTTTACAGTGCCACACTGCCTGTCCGTTTGAAAGCTGAGAGCAAAGCTTCACCCTACTTGCTAGTGTCACCTTCACTGACACTCCTCTATACTTACGAGTACCACCTTTGCTGACATGCCTCCATACTCGCGAGTGCCACTTTTGTTAGCAATCCTCCCTCTATGTCCTTTGGGACTATTTGTCTGCCCTATTGAGTGCCACCTGCATTCTTTGGAACATCCTTACACACTGTTGAGCGCCACCCAAGCTATGTCAAACCTTTTGTACTACGGGACCTATATATATCCTGTTGAGTGCCAGAGAGTGGTTCCCACTCTGTTATTAAAAAATACCACACTTTGGTGCCATCTTACCTGTCTGTTGACAACCCAGAACAAAGCTTACCTCCACTACAAGTGCCACCAGCGCTGGCACTACCCCCTATACGAGCCAACACACTTTAGTGCCAATCTTCTGCAACTGCATGCCTCAGTTTACATCATCATGTCATCATATGCCGAAGATCTTCAACATTTCCAGGCACTAGGTTTGGAGACAAGCCTACATGGAGAAGCTCTTTCTTACCATCTGGGTTGATAACCAGATGGAAAAAGCTCAACAAGAGAGACTAGAACATGAGGCACAAGAAAGTGAAGAGTGAGAAGCACGGAAGGCTCATGACCTTGAGCTTGCTTGAATAAGGGCTGATTCACCAAACCAGGCTGCAACCCCCTCTGTGTTACAATGGGTGAACAGCCTAGTCCAGCCATCGACAGACGACGACCCTGAGAGCTGGTTAGATCAGATCAGTTTGAGCAGGTGTTTGAGAACTACCCGACCTCACCTGAGGCGGCACTCATCCTCAGCAAACATATGCAAGGAAAGGGATGCATTGCACTGAACTTGCTGTCTGCAGAAGAGCAAGGGGACCTCATTCTCGTAGGGCACGCTGTCACTCGAGTCTGTGAAATAACGACAGAGAAATGGCAACAAAACTAGTGTGGTTTGCCCAAGGATGCCAGGCAAACTTGAACAGATTGGGTCTACCACAAGAACTTTAAGCCCTAGATGGAATCTCTTACAACCCAGGATTTTGCAGCTGTGGTAGAGAGATTTAAAATAAAGGATTTTTTCTGTTATGCGCTGACTGCCCTTGCCACCTCCATCTATGAGCAATGCCCCGTGACAGTAGCTGAAAGATATCACTTAGGAGATGAGTGGGAAACCCACCATGCCTGACTGATCTCCTTGAATAAGAAGATTTTGCTGCCTGGGTTTACTGTGGACACTGCTCAAGCAACGAATGGGGCTGTTCCAAAACAGTTCCTGTGCCACATCTGTCATTGGGCTGGCCACAGAGCTGATAAATGCCCCAACAAACCTGGAAATAACCATACTGTTAAAAAAACCTCTGTCACTTCTGGCAACCCAAGCTCATCCTACTAACACTCCTATGGAAGCAAGATCAACATGCAATTACTGCCAGGCAATCTGTAGAGATTGCAAATGGTAAGGGCACGTGTCTGCTCAGTGCATGCAACGTCCTCACTATGGCACTCAGAACACAGTCACATCATTTATACCCACCATTGCTTTGGCAGGTACTTGAACTTCCCTTGGTCCCTCTGTAGAGGGCCTTATTTACATGGCACCTCCTAACTACCACTCCCTCATGGGTTAAGGGAGACTCCCATAAACTCATAACCATTGAAAGCATCCATAGCATAAAGCTTATCCTTCCTACCGTTTTAGGATCATGAGGCCTCATTTGTCCCAAATCTGGAAGTTAGCTGTTGCCAAATCTCTTGCAGGAGGTTATGACTTCCTGCTGGGACAGGATACCCTGCCCCCAACTTACTCCAAACATCCAAGTAGGATATGTAGCTAATGAACGCCTCCATCAGATGTAGAAAATTTGGAAACACACTCCAGCCTAACTGTCAGTGCCACTTGGGGGCCCTGGGCAGTGCCATAACCATTTCCATCCAGAAAATCCCACTTGTACTGTTAACTTACTGCCATTGCCACTTTAGCGCACTGGGTAGTTCCATATTCTGTCCTGTTCAGACATTGGGGCAAATATCATATCATTCACTTTGGCCCTGCCTCAGTGCCACTGAAAGAACCCATGGTCAATCTCCCTCCCAGAGATCCCAAATGTGACACCCTCTCGCTGCCAGTGCCTCTTGTGTACCCTGAGCAATGCCACACTCTTTCCAGTCTAAATGATGGGACCAACTACAAGCCTGGCCCTGCCAAGCTGACAGTGCCAGTACCCCCTTGAGATCCACATCCCACCTGTGAGCCTTCCACGCCCTCAGCGCTCCCTTCCTCACCATCTCTGCCTTTAGAAGCAGAGGCCCTGATGGGGCTCTCGTTCATACCTCAGCTGGTCATAAAGGTTAAGGATTTGTGCCAGCAGTTAATAGATGTAATTAACTTTGCCCCTGATCTGGTTGTTGCAGCAGCCATAGAAGGTGGCACTCCTGTACCCCCTTTCGGCGCCATCACATAATCAAACTAGGTGAGACCCAAGGGAGATAGGTAAGAGGTGTTGGACACCCAGGTAGTCTATGAGAATCTTAGTTCTCATGACACTGGTGCCAACCTGACACTGTGCCAACCTGGCACAGTGCCACCCATCGTTTCTGAGTGACTTGGCAGCATAATCCAGGGTTGGATGTCCAATCACTCCCTTTCCCTAACTCTTTATAAAATTAAAATAATTTGGATCAAATACCTAGTTTTGTTTTACAGTAACATTCATTTTATGGCTCAGTAGGAGTTTACTTATACCTTTGAGTCACATTGCCTGTTCTTCTTTCAAATACATGCAGAGTGCCAAGTGCCAGATGCCATTGCACTGTCAGTGATAATGTTGAGAGTCATGTATGACTCTGATGAAGTTGCCTAATGAGTCAGGTTTTTACATTTACCAATGATTGATGCCTACCATAGAGATGGCGATGAAGTCACTCACTATGTGTCCCATTGTATATTGTATGAGATTAAACTCTTGTGGTACCCAACTAAATTCCCAAACTGACATTGGCATCTGAGGAGATGGAGCTTAGACATGAGAGATTATAATTAGAGAACTGAATATATTCAAGGAACTGTGGTTATATTTAGGAAGTTTATCTTCATACCTTTCTTAGTAAAAGACTTGTAGGCAAGCATTTAATTGCAGAAGCTAAAACAGTTGTTGAGTTTGTGTGAAATTGCTGAGTTACATAGCGTAAAAAATACAGACTGGTCTGCTTAATGATAAAGTAAACTCCTGAAGGAATTGAGTATTGCTTGACATTGTAAATTGAAAGCCTGAGTTGCTAGAACTAACTTTAATGCAGACTATTTTATATTTATAATATCCTGTGCTATGCTGGAGAGAGAGAGAGAGAGATGGGCCATGTTTTTTCTGAGAGAAGAATTGGTAAATGTTAAATTGTTAGACTGTCTAACGTCTTCATAAGATATGGAGGTGCTACGAGCATCCTTTTGGACTTTTTATTTTTCTTTTTTTTGCCCAAACCTAACATTTAGAGGGAATAACAGTGAGGGAAATATTGAGAATAAGGTATAATTTGAATATGAGGGAAAAGCAAAAGAGCTGGACTAAACTTCTTCATGTCATGTCTTGTGAATGTTAGTGCTTAGTGAATGCTCAGTGTGTAAATGTTTATTTAGTGTCTGAGTGATGAGTGGATGTTCATTCACAGTTTAGTGTTTAATGAGTGTTTAGGGGTTTAATGAGCATTTAGGGTTTAGTGGGCATTTAGCGTTTAATGAGTATTTAGTGTTTTGTGAGTGTTTAGTGTATAGTGAGTGCTTAGTGATTGTTTAGTGAGTTTAGTGTATAGTGAGTACTTAGTGAGTGTATATGTATAGTGAGTGCTTAACGATTGTTTAGTGTTTAATAAATGTTTAGGATTAAGTGAGTGTTTAGTGAATGTTTAAAGAGTGTTTGAGATATAGTGAGTATTTAGTGAGTTTCATGTTTTATGAGTGTTTAGAGAGCGTTTAGTGTATGGTGAGTGGCTAGTGAGTGTTGAGTATTCAGTGGGTGTTTATTGTTATTGGTGTGTATGTTAAATGGGAGTGCTTAGTGAATGAGTGTAAAGTAAGTGTGTGTTTATTGAGTGTAAATGTTTAGTGGGTGTAAGTGTATTGTGAATTTTAGTGTTTAGTGATTGCAGAGGCAACCACGCAAGTAAGAAGCACTGTTGGAACTACAGTGAAGTTTAAGGTGAAAGTTGGTCTCCACCAGGGTTCAGCCCTTAGTCCCTACGAGATTGATATTGTGATGGATGTTATAATATCGAAAGTTAGAGAAGAGGTGCCTAGGTGTGCAATTTTTGCTGATGACATTATGCTGACTGATCTAACAAGAGAAGGTGTACAACTCAAGCTAGGAAGATGGAGATAAGAACTGGAGAATAGATTCTTAAAAATTAGCAGAACAAAGACAGAATATATGTGGACAGGTGGAGAGGAAGGGCAGGGAACAGTGAAATTGGGCCAAGAAGACATAAAGAAAGTTAACTCCTTCAAATATCTTGGTTCTTTTATGACTGAGAATGGAAGCCTGGACGCATAAGTCAGTAATGGAATTCAGTGTGCATGGATGAATTGGAGAAAGTTGTCAGGGATACTTTGTGACAGGAGGATCAGTGCAAAATTTAAAGGAAAGTTCTATAAAAGTGTAGTTAGACCAGCCATGCTCTATGGGGTAGAGACTTGGCCAATAAAGAAAGAACAAAAAAGAAGAATGGAAGTGGCCAAGATGAGAATGCTGAGGTAGATGTGTGGTGTCACAAAAAGAGATAAGATCCAGAATGAATTGATCAGGGGGACAGTCAAAGTATTAGAGGTTTCAAAAAAAGCTCAAGAAAGAAGACTGAAATGGTTTGGTCATGTCAAGAGGAGAGAAGATGAACACGTATGTAAGATTGTTATGAACATGGAGGTGGAGGGCAGAAGCAGGAGGGGGTAGCCAAAGTTCAGGTGTAAAGATAAATTATTGAATGACATGAAAGAAAAGGGTCTAAGAGAACATGATGTACAGGACAGAGGAAGATGGAGAAGGCTGACTAGAAACAGCAACCCCATATAGAAATGGGAAAAGCTGAAGGCAAAGAAGAAGTGTTTAGTAATTGTACATTACTGCTTAGTTAGTGCTTAGTGACTATATGCAAAGAAAGTCCTGTAATTTAGGGTTCGACCACAAGTGCTTCGGCCGACTTGTTTTAGTAAGGTTATTTTTCTCTGTGAAGTTGGGTCCAGTAATAATAATAACAATACTGTAAGGACGACATTTGGGTGAATGTTCGCCCTTCCGTTGTAAAAATCTGTATATCCATATGTCCTCCTTTTCTTCCAGGAACTAAAATGTAAAGCATTTTACTCCCTTTCCTTTGATGTATATATGTCAGGAATCCGTTCCCTCTATGTAATATTATTTAGGTATTTTCATCTGTGAAGAAACACATTCACAGCAGGGGGACTGTCCCTTTCTGTTTATGTTTGTTCGTGCGTGCGTGATGGACACTATGCCTCCATCAGCATCCTGCCTATGTACAGCCTCACTTACCAAATAAAATTAGTTCGCTTGCTCTCCTCATCTTACTCAGTGCTCACAATTGGTGACCAAGGAATAGGTGACCCAAGTTGTTTTGGCTTTGCCATTAAGGGACTAATTACTGCTGCTCACCTTCAGAGAACCTTTAATGGACCCATACAACGCCTAGTCTAGGTTCTCTGGTACTCCTCAACGCCATTAGTGGACTAGCAACAACATTTCTTCACAGAAGTGTTTTGGCATTCAGTCTTACAGTTTGGCCCGCCATTCACGACTTCTCGTCAGCCATAAGCATGAGACTGACAAGACGATGCAGACTTCAGCGCATTCACTCAACTCCTCTGTGTCCACCTCGACCCCACAATCCTCGAGACAATCCTTCTTCACACTCAAGTCCTCCTCGACACCCGTGCCCATGCCCTGGATGACCACACCGTCGGAGCCCCACCACGTCAAGCTGCCACCCTTCTGCTGTGGGGACGTCGCAACATGGCTGCAATGGGCAGAAATACAGTTCCGGATCCATGGCATCACACATGACAGCACAAAGGTGGACCTCATCGCAAGGACCCTCTCAGAGGATGCCTTCAAATGCCTCACCCTATGGATGTGCAGCCAGGTCAGGGAGCTGCCCTACAAAGGCCTGAAGAGGGAGCTCATCCAGGTTTTCTCCCTCCCAGTTCCCCAGCGAGCCGCCCAAATTTTCGACCACCACCCAAGCTGCAAAACTCTCCTGTCCTCTGTCAGCCAACAGCCTACAGCAGGAAGACACGGTTGGTGCAGCATACCAGCGACCGCCGAAGCCCCTCCCAGATGTTGGGTGGTTCCGCTTCCACCGTCAGTTCAGCAGCAAGGCACGGAAGTGCGAGCACCCTTGCTCCTTCCACCCTTCAAAAAACGATGGAGGCAATGCCCAAAACAAGCCCCCATGGCAGCAGCAGTAGCGAAGTCCCAACCCATGGGCTTCTGTGTCCAGGACAGCATCTCATGACTCAGGATGCTGGCTGACACTGGTGCCTTGGAGTCGGTGTTCCCTTCGTCTGCCAAGGATCGCAGACGCTCCCCTGACAACTCAACCACCCTCGTAGCTGCAAACGGGACACCCATCCGCACCTATGGCACCAGGGCCCAGACCATTGCGTTCCTGGGCCGGACCTACACCTGGCCCTTCATCCTCGCCGGCGTACAGACCCCTCTCCTGAGGGTGGACTTCCTCGTCCGCCACGGCCTCTTGGTGGATGTGGCCCGCCAGTGCCTTCTCAATACCAAGGCCTACCTCTCTCGCCCACTTGCCAGAGGACCAAGGGCGCCCGCCATCTGCCCCGTCCTTCCCCACCACAGATACACCTCCCTTCTCCAGGAGTTTCCGGACATCTTCCTGATGATATTCCGAAGACGGTGATCATCACGCCCTTCGGATCCTTTGTGTTTGCCTTCTCCACCTTTGGCCTGCAGAATGCTGGGGCCACCTTTCAACGCCTCATGGACAGCATCCTCGGTGACTTACCCTTCTGCGTCTGCTAAGTGGACGATATTCTTATCTTTTCCAGATCCCCAGAGGAACACCTAACCACGTCCAGACCATCGTCAAGCGCCTACAGGAGAACGGACTTGTTGTCCGTTTTGACAAATGCACCTTCAGCACCGAGAAGATGGAATTACTTGGCCCAGAAATTACCGCAGCAGGAGTTCATTCCATGGCTTCAAAGGTGGCCGCAGTGGAGAAGTTCCCGACACCGACAACCATGAAGGCCCTCCAAGAATTCATCAGGATGGTGAATTATTACTGAAGGTTTATCCCGGACATCGCCCACACCATGTGCCCTTTGACCGAGGTCCTAAAGGGCAAACCTAAGAAGCTGACAAGGGGAGAAGACTAGCATCTTGCCTTCACCCGAACCAAGTCTTCCCTCAGAAGGGCCACCACCCTGGCTCACCAGGACCCCGACGCACCCCTGATGCTCACCAACGACGCCAGCAGCATTGCGTATGGCACCGTCCTGGAACAGCTGGTCAACTGAGTCCCAACGCCACTAGCCTTTTTTAGCAAGAAGCTCAAACCCACCGAGACTAGCTACACCACATTCCACCGCGAGCTCCTTGCCGTCTGCCAAGCCATCCACCACTTCAAATATCTTCTGGAGGACGTCCCCTTCATCATAAGAACGGACCACCAGCCGCTGGTCCAAGCCCTTCGTCCTCGCCGACATACGCACCCCTCTCCTGGGGGTGGACTTCCTTGCCCACCACAGCCTCTTGGTGGACATGGCCCGCTAGCACCTTCTCTCTGCCTCTCCCGCCCACTTGCCAGAGGACCAAGGGCACCCACCATCTGCTCTGTCCTTCCCCACCACAGATACGCCTCCCTTCTCCAGGAGTTTCCGGACGTCTTCCGCCCCAAGCTTCGCCAGGTGGCTGGGCCACACCCAAGCACGGTCTCTTCAACTGTATTGAGACCAAGGGCCCCCCCAACACACGCCAAGTTCCGCCGCTTCCCGCCAAAGCTCCTTCAGGAAGCCAAGGCAGCGAGTCTGTGGGCGTCCCCCCTCCACATGGTGAAAAAGGCAGACGGTACGTGGAGACCACTCCCGACAGATACCCCCTGAGGCAAGGGATAATTGTCAGCCACATTGATGGGATTCAGTTTCCTATAATCAGTACACACCCTAAATGAACCATCTGGTTTCTTTACTAACATACATGGAGAACTGTAGTGACTTGAACTAGGTTCTGCTAGTCCATGCTGCTGCAACAAATATTCAACTTCTTTTTTTAAAACATCTTGATGATAAGGTGATAACGATAAGCTCTCTGCTTAAATGGTTTTCCATCTTCCTGGATCTTGATCCCATGCTTGGTCAGATCGGTACGTCTGGGTACATCTGCAAAAATTTCTGTGAAACTTCTAATTACTTCGCTCAGTTCACCACCTTACTCAACTGTCACTTGCTTTAGTTGATCCTCCAAATTTTCCAGAATTAAAGATTTTTTCATCTTGCTTTCAGCTTCCAATTTATAGCCACCATAGTCCTCTGTAGATGAAGTTGTCTGTGTTATTGAAACAGTTTAAATTTTAGTTTCTGAGAAGTGAGGTTCAAGAGATTCACATGTATCTTCCTTTATCGTTTTCTTCCTACTGGTGTTTCAATCACATAAGTTCTATCACTTAATTCTCTATTATCCTGTAAGGACCTTGAAATTTGTTGGTAAGGAGAAATCTCTTGACTGGCAGAAACACCAACACTTGTTTACCTACACTAAAACTTTTTAGCTTAGTCTTAGCATCATATCTACTTTTTATTTTCTCTTAACTTACTTTCAGATTTTCTGAAGAGAATTTTCTAGTCTCTTTCAACCTTTTCATCAAGTTCTTCACATATTCTCTTTGGATTCCCTCTTGATTTTCTTCCCAATTTTCTGCAATAATCATTCATTAGGTGAGCATTCCATGCTTTCTTGATAAACATTTCTGACTTCAAATAACATTCTCTTCCTGACTCAGAACAGTACTTTGTCAGCATACTTGTCAGTGTCTGGTAGAACCTTTTCTAGGCTCCTTACCTCTCTAGATGATAGGCAATTGATAACTGTTGCTTCACTCTTAACAAACTCATCACATCCTGAAACAATTTGGAAGTAAAGTTCGTTCCTCTATCTCTTTGTACAATTTCTGGAATTCCTAACATTTAGAAAAACTCCACTAATTTCTCAGCAATTACCTTGGCGGATATGCTTCCAACAGGGATCACCTCAGGTGATCTTGTCACAGGATACATTAATGTTAACAGATATTCATTTCTCTTCTTCATCTTCGGAGGTGGTCTAACAACATCTATAATAACCTTGCTAAAGGGGTCTTCTCTAACTTCTATAGGTTTAGGAGGGATTTCTGAATTGTCTCATTTGGTTTTCCAGCTATCTGGCAGGTGTGACACTCTTGACGGAACCTGCTAACATCATTGTAAAGTCCAGCCCAGAAAAAATACTTCATGATCTTCTCCACAGTCTTCCTGATTCTCATACGTCCAGACTCGTCAGCTGCTACTGCTTGCTTTCTCAATGGATATGGAATCAAAATTTGAAGATATTCACCCCATTCAAGCATCTCCTGGTATATCTGCAGATCTATGCCTCCTCATCAGCAAACCTTCCTTCAGATAATAACAGGTAGATGTTTGTTGCATCTTTTCTTGATCAACAACTCTGAAAAACAAATCAGCTAATGATGCATCCTTCTTCTGTAATTCCATTAGCTTCTCTCTTGTCACTTGACCAACTTCAAGGGCTGAGCTCTCAATATCTGCTAACTCAGCTACTGTAGTTTCACTGCTATCTTCAGGAACTCTGATTAATCTGAGTCTCTTCAAAGAATAACTGGTTCATCTTCTTCTTCTTCTTGGGAAATCTCTTCTAAATCAGCACTAGGGGAAAAATCTCTTCTCTGGAACAACTCTCCTAAGGTTAAAAATCCTTCACATGATCCTTCTTGGGTGTGTAAATCCTCAGTCTCTTTACTTACAGGAAACGGGTGGGTGTTATTCTTCTCTAAATCTGCAGTAGGAATAATCCTCAATGGTTTATCTGTCACTATAGGACAAGGAACAAATAGCACACTACAAAATTCATTACCCAACATAACATGTACACCTTCCACAGCTAGTGAGTCCTTTACAGCAAAATCAACATTCCCTGTCACCAATTCACACGATAGGTGTAAGCGGCATATAGGAGTTACCTCTTCTCCTGCTATACCCTTCAAAATAACTGAATCTCCTGCGAGATTCTTCTCCAACTGAGGGTGAGCACCATGTACTACCACAAAATGGTTACTCCCTGTATCACATAATACCTTGACTGGTACCTGCACATTCCCTCCTTGTTTAGTCTCAGTCTTCTCTGTAATCTGAGTCTTCCCAACACTGCTCTTTGTAGTTTGTTTCACATGACCACCTTCTACTACTTGACCAACTGGTTTTGACTGTTGATGTGTCTGATAACACTCTGGACTATAGTGTCTTGCTCTTCCACACTTGAAGCAGACAACATTAGTCTTCTGTAACTGTCTTGATTAATTAGATGGTGAGGATTTCCCATTAGTTTGCTGAGGGGCATTACCTTGTGTCGTCTTGGTGTTGTCACTTGTAGGTTTCCCATTAATAAATTTGTTCCTGGAATTTGGATGAGACTTAAAACCTGTGCATTGTTGATTATGGTAGTTGACATTATACTGCCTTTAGCTACTGATTACGTTGTAATCTTCACTCAGTGTAGCAGCCTTGTCAAGTTTCTTAGCCTCTCTCTCTCTTAAAGAGGCTCTTATGTTTTCAGGAATTCCCGTAAGGTATTGTTCAAGAACAAGTAATTCTTCCAGATCATCGAAAGTTTTAACTTTAGCAGCATCCAACTATCGTTTAAAACACCTTCTCACTTTGTAATCAAAATCCAAGAAAGTTACCTTATCATCTTTTCTTAAAGTTCTAGATCTTTCATTGTAATACTCTGGGGTCATCTGGTATAATTGTAGCACATTATGTTTGAGCACCTTGTAGTCTTTACATTGGTCAGCTGTTAAGGCTAAATAAGTACTTCTCCCCTTACCAATCAGACACTTTGTAACAAGACTGACCATTTATCTTCTGGCCATTCCATACCTGAAGCAACTTTTTCAAAGTGATTAAAGAACTCATCTGGAGCTTCTTCAGTAAACTTGGGGATTAACTTCTGCACTCTTACTACATTAAATACAGGGTCTTGATTTCCTTGGGAAGGTTAGACTGTGCCACAGGTAATGTGGATCTAGCTCTTATCAATTCCATCTCCCTTTCAAAATCTTCCGGCTTCCTTGCTCTTTCTCTTTCTTCTTTTATTCTTTCTCTTTCTTCTGCTGCTGCTTTTCTCTTCTCTTTCTCTTCTCTCTCTTTTCTTCCTATCTTCTCTTTGTCTTTCAGCCTGCATTCTCTCTCTTTCAGCTTGCATTTGCAGTCTAATCAAACTTTCTTCGCTTCTGTTCATCTAAGCTCAAACTCTGCATCACTTTTCCACTTTTTTCTTCTTTGTTATTTATAAGATAAGCCTGTGCTACATTCAACAACTCTTGAGCTAATTCTAACTTATCTTCATCAGTTATTTTACCAGATTCTATTAATGTTTGCATGGCAATGCATCTGATTTGTACCTTTACCATACTACTAGACAAATGACCACCACAGGCTACTGCTGAAGCACTCCACTGTGCCTTAGTTAAAGTGGATTCAGATAACTCTTCGATGGAAGGAACTGCTAAAATTTCCTGAACATCAAACTGCGTCACTTTCTCTAAGTTACTCAACTAACAATTCAATACAATAAAATGCAAAAACAACTATATGGTCACTCCCCTATCAAAAAATATCCTCAACACCACCAGTATAAACCATAAACCAGATTAATATTTGTGGTGTGTTTTCCCGGATATGGGCACCAATTAAATCTGTGACGAAGCGCCCAAATATCTGGTTACTACACTTATCAATCAAAAATAGTTACCTCACAGCAGCCAGACACCTGAACCTTCATCACAGATAAAATACGACTGATTACACTAAAGGCAACAGTGATCCCTTAAAAACTTACTAATCATGCAAGAAATCAGATTAAGTTCACTAAAACAAATGTGAGGTGATATTATATGAGATTAAATTAATTAAGGGCATCACACTATCAACAACTTCAAAAGTCTAAGCAAATGAATTAATCAAGAAGTTAAATGATTCAATCAAAATTCAAACTGTAAAAAAATACAAAAAATTTGAAAAGAAATATAAGTAAATGCAAATTAATTCACAAGTGTTAAATTAAATCAAATATGC
>NC_061100.1:29259348-29271848 GCF_015104395.2 Macrobrachium nipponense
AAAAAAAAAACTACTGCTTTTCTGCAAGTTTTTTCTTTTTTTAACTTCGGTGCGGATTCGTGTAAGTGATGATGATAATGATAATGTTACAGGCGGAATTGTAACCCGGATTATAATTATGTTTATAGGCCCGGATGGTATTAAGTTTTTGTCATTTGTAAAGAAAGTTCTGATAACTGACCTTGACACAGAGTTTAGGAATAAATCTGTTCTTTGTTAAGTAATGAAAATATAGCTAAAAGACTAAAAATACATATTAAATTTTATTTTTTTTATTAATAATTATTATTAATTCTTATTATTATTATTATTATTATTATTATTATTATTATTATTATTATTATTATTATATTATTATTTATTATTATTATTATTATATTCAGAAGATGGACTCATTCCATATGGAAGAAGCTCACCACAGGGGTCAGTGACTTGAAATTCAAGGTTCCAAAGGATATGCATATATGCAGCGTATATATACATATCCTACACGGTATGAGAATGTATGTGGTTTTAGTTATGCAAATAATGTCTAGTTTCAAATGAGGAAAAATTTTGCTTTGAAATATCGTTTAAATTAGAAAAAAAAAAAAAGCAAACCTCTTTTGAAAAACTTTCTTGATGAGTTAAAATTAATACATTTAACATTAAGCTTTAGTAATGAATTTAATGACACCCTTTTGTATATTGTACAAATGCATTAATAAATCTCTCTGACGAATGTCAGATACGAAGATTCACTTCAAATTGGAATAATTTTTTTAGAGAATTTTTCTTTTTCAACTGCACTGGAAAATCACTCTGTCCTCTGCAAAAGGGCAGCTACATTTTACTCAATAAATATCAATATATATATATACATACATATATATATATATATATATATATATATATATATATATATATATATATTATACCTCGGAGAGGACGAGAGATGTAGGTTAAACTTACCTCTTCGAGGATACCCTGGTAACGATAACCCGAGCACCAAGGCACGGTGTGACTCTCTCTCTTCTCTTCCTCTCTCCTCTCTCTTCTCTCTCTCCATCACCTCTCTCTCTCTCTCTCTCTCTCTCCTAATCAACCAATCGACCTCTGTGCAACTCACATATCACAATTACCTAAAGTCGTTAAATCAAATTCACAAATTATCAAATATATACTTTATTAGCAAAGAACAAAATGACTAACTGAATAAGTCAAAATCTCAAACTTTAACTTCTAATCATGACCCAAACAAAGCATCATCAAAAAAAGGAAACCAACATAAGCCTGGGGATCGGACAAAAGCCGTCCACCACTTTCTCTACAATAGCTAGACATTAGTCCTAAGGTAGGCAATCAAAAAAGTCATTAGTTATCTCTCCTATAACCAACCCCACTCCCTTTCCAGAGAAGTTTCCAGATCAGTCTGTTAAAAAAAGGAAAGGAACACCACATAAATAAATTGTAAAAAAAATTTAAAATAATATGAACTAGTTCTCCTGGAACAAAATGTTAACTCTGTTGAGAATGATTGTGTAATACGTTGCGCTTAGCGCTCGTCATTTGTTTGGGAGATTTCTTTATGTTGTGAGCGGGAAGGCAGAAGCGAATCGAAATGTAGGCACTTATCATAATGGATCTCAGAGGTAGATAAGGTCAGTTTTTTATGTCTGCCTTTGATTTATCCTGCCACACTGGTCTACACGATCAACAAAGGGTAGCAGAGCGTGGTCCGATCCATGGACCTCTGGGTTATGGGCCCATCTCTGAAACAAATGGCTAAAGTACAAAAAATTCAAGGATACACTTAGTCATATATATTAGTATGCTTATCCATTTCAGCACTAATCAAACACAAAGAAATAATACATAGCCTTTTCAAAACTAGGCCGCTTTTAAGTGCCAATTTATCTTTCCTTCCATCATAGAGGGGAACAGTCTACAAGTACCTTTGTAAAAACTTTCTCACAGGACACTCCCCTTGAGATGACGTCACTGATTTGTAAGAAGTTAATTGCACTGGAAGAGTTCATGACGTCATATACAGCTAATAACCTCACCCAGGAAATCTAACTAAAACCAAATTCGGAAGTGTACCCACTTCCGCCCATGCACGAACATACGCGCGACCTCTCTTTGCCCTTGACCCGCCCAAAACTGTGTCTGCATTTCCGGATCCCACTTGTCTCCGTGGGAGTCAATGATGACAATTACCAAAAAAAAAAAAAAAAAAAAAAAAAAAATTCAAGGTGACCTTAAGCATTAGATCTCGTTACAAAGACATTCCTCTTCCGTCCAACACACTCCTGAATTGACATTTTGTCATCTCTCCACAGTGCAGCAAAATCAAAATATGCATATACCAAGTTAATGAAATACATTCACAATGGTGTTCATATTACATTCTCAATACTAATTTCATATATATATAATGATATATATAATATATATATATATATTTAAGATATACATAATATATGTATATCTATATATATATATATATATATATATATATATATATATATAATATATATTGTGACTTAGGAAGTGGTCAGTCACAAAGTTGTTTCTTTATGGTTCGCTAATGCAAACAGCGGTTGGTTTATCGAGGCACATTTCAGCACCCTCTCTCTCTCTCTCTCTCTCTCTCTCTCTCTCTCTCTCTCTCTCTCTCTCTCTCTCTCTCTCATATCAGTTCTCATATCAGTCATGTTGAAAAATCATCTTGAAATGCGTTGGAGTATAAAACTAAAAGTATATTCTTCTTAAATATTCACAAGTTGAAGTACATCTTGAGATAGGAGCTTTCTGAAGAGACTTGAGTTACAGAGAGATAGTCAGAGAGTAAGTGATACAGAGTTGACAGGTTTCATAGGAAGGAAGCAGTATTGGACAAACGAATTCACATCCTTGACTTATAGGTCATGATGACATCTTAGTTTACTCTGGTTCCCATGAGAGCCGGTCTGACATAACGATCCACGGGAACGATGTTCGCTCGTTTGTCTGTGGTTATGATTAGTTAGCATTTGTACACACCCTGAACGGACGAAGTATTTTTGGGAGTTTTTTCATCATTGACCTATTATACAGAGCGTAGCTATGTTTTTGATAATGAAATGGGTTACATTTCCATTTTTATGTATTATTCATTACATATATACATTAAGTTACAAATGTTTAACAACCAGTTCACATTACTTCATGAATATCACCGAAGGGCAGGGCAGGATTTATATGAGGGAATAGGGGGCAATTGCCTCGAGGCCCCCTGTCTGAGGGGCGGACCCCCGCCTAAAAACAAAAATAAGTATTTGGGAAATTAGTAAGATTTTCGGGATAAAAAGTATTTTGTGACCAAGGGGGCCCCCCTAACATACTGAGAAATATTTCATTTATTCATTCATTTATTTTCTATTTTGTTTAGATAATGTAATTATTAATAATGTAAAAGGTGCTATTAATGGCGTTAAGTTAAAGTTACAGACATTTAAACAAACGCCAATGAATGATGAAGCATAATCTGCATGCTTATCATTTTCATTGTGATCCAAATTTGAAGCTGTAGCCTGTAGTTCAAAATTACAAACATCAAAATTTTGCAAACAAGATCGTGGCATGAAGTGACTGTTACCCTAATGCAGTGATGCCAAATAGCTATGTGATGATTCTTCTCATGTTGACAGGCACGAAAACAAGAAGTATGGGACTGAAGTATTGGGCCGTGTTGTGGCAGTGACATTATTTTTAGCTGAGAGAGGCCTGGCATATTGGGGGTAGTGAAGAGATTCTAAGATCCAAGCATAATGGGCACTTTTTAGGAGTTATAGAACTTATTGCACAATTTGATCCATTTCGCATGGGACATCTTAAAGAATTTGGCAACCCTGGAAGTGGTAGGAAGTCATATTTATCACCAACAAAATATGAGAAAGTTGTCCTTTTGACGTCAAAATATGTTAGAAATGATATTGTGACAGAACTTAAAACTGCCAAGTATTTCTCAGTATCAGGATTCAACTCTATTTTAAATGCTCTAAGAGATATTGGGAATGGCTCGGAGCATACACATGAAGTCAGCATGAAGCTTGAGTACTGGGGAACAAAATGAACAGTTTTGAGATAGCTTTGACGGCTAAGATCTGGAATACAATACTTGTACGGTTCAACAAAACGTGTAAAGCTTTCCAAGGCCTGAAAAAAAGTTGTTGGTCTTATTGATTCTCTAGAAAAGCTTCTAAAATCACGTAGAGAAAGGTATGAAGAGCTGGAGCTAGAGGCCAAGAATTTATGTGGTAACACAGAGTACAAATCAGTTAAAGAAAGGCCAAGAAAGAGAAATAAGCGATATGATGCCAACACAACTTCACCCTCAGAGGATGTAGATCCCCCCCCGAGAAAAATTCAGATGTGGAACTTTCAATGTCATTTTAGATCAAATGTCTGTTGTTTTACAACAACGGAGGGTGTATGACAGATTCAAAGTAGTAATCAATCTATGTACTTTATCTGATACCGAGATAAAAACAGAGGTTGAGAAATTTGTCAGTGACAGTAGTGTGTTTGCTGAGGAAATTATCCAATTTGCAGCTTTTGCCAAGCTCAGATCATGTATCACTCCATCCCAACAGGCAATTTAATGAAGATTACTAATTGTTAAGGAGAAAGGTCACTTAACAAATTGGCACTAATAAAAAGATCAACTTAGGACCTCAATGACTGATGAAAGGTTAAGTGCTTTATGTTTTTTAGATGTAGAAAGTAGTGTTATAATAAAGATACATTTTGATGTTTTGGTCAAAGAATTTACCGGTAAGGTATAGAAGGAAGTAATTTTTGTAGGCACTGTAAAAAATTAACAGTAATTTGAACAAACTGAAGCAATAAATGCACCATAATATATTATCCATATCTTTTCTTGATCACAAATCCTTATGGTAATTTGCCATATAATATAAACTGAATAATGTGGCCAAAGTTGTTCTTAGTCTATGAAATTGTAAGAATTGAAAAAAAAATTATTCAAAACGTTACATTACCCATTTCCTCGTTTAAAAAATTACTTAAACTTTTTCTTTATAGATGATTCAATTTCTTTAAGGAGAGGGGGGCCTCCCTAAACATAAGTGCCCCGGGGCCCCCAATTTCTAAACCCGGCCCTGCCGAAGGGGAATTATTGATAAATGGTTTGGTACATAAGTGATATGCTATATATATATATATATATATATATATATATATATATATATATATATATATATATATGTATATATATATATATATATATATATATGTGTGTGTGTGTGTGTGTGTGTGTGTGTGTTTATAATGCTGTTGTCTAGCCGGTCAAACCAGACACAGTTCGGTTAACCAGAAGGTATACCCATTCAAATATTTTTTTATGTAAATGGCCATTTTTTCGGGCAAAAACACCAAGAATAGTTTTAGTAACACAACGACCAAAACGGAAATACGCACCCTCATTTTCTAAGCCTCTTAAACACGATAAACAAGAAGTCCTATTTCCCTCAAAATACAAACGAAACCCCTTCTAACAAAAGTCAACTAATCTTATCCCAGGTAACGATAGCGGCTGTTATAGCGGCTGCCCTGACGCGCAGAGCGAAAGTCAATTGACGGCGTGTGGGTGGCTGGCTTCTCCTCTTTCACTGTTTCAGAAAATTTTTCCGTTATCTGTCTCTCTCTTATCTGGGCATCACAGAGAGAGAGAGAGAGAGAGAGAGAGAACTTATTACCGGGAGGCGAGTGGCTCGGATGATGTGAGAAGCGAAGAGAGACTAGAGAAAGGAAGAGATAATGCGAAGGAATAATGGAGTCTGGGGAATGAAAGAAGAGGAGAGGGAAGGGTGATTATGATTAGACTAAAGGGAGGCGAGGAAATAATGAAGACCTTTAATATTGAAAACAAAGAAAAGGGAAAGGTTGTATAAAAAAACTTAAAGAAATTAAAAGAATGTTTTCACATTCCATTGAGGAGAGAGAGAGAGAGAGAGAGAATCAAGCTACATAAAGGATAAATTCTGAAGAAGATAAGTGATCAAACAAAAAGTGATAGATAGATTACTCTTCGAATAAAGAATTACAGAAATACAATTAATGTTTTTAATGGAAAGAACAAAGAAAGACTAGTTAGAAAGACAAAGGAGAATTCCATGTGTGATATGTGTGTATATATTATATATATATATATATATATATATATATATATATATATATATATATATATATATATATATATGTATGGTAAAAAAATATGCGTGATTGGATTGAGCGATTCCCCTTTTATGCTGATTTTCTGTATCCGAGAAGCCGTTCAAAGTCTGCGAGTCACACGCCGCAAAACGCATCAAATATATTGGCTTCTCAAGTATTTTATTAGGAGGGGGGGGGGGGGGTGGAGGGGTAGTTTTCGCTGATTTGGAAGAATCGGAAGGCTGAGATGGTTCAGAGTGCCAACCAAACATTTACTGTATATACTCGCATATCATGCGACTTTTGATACCTAATTTTGGAGCAAACTTTAAGTGGGTAGTATAACACACGAGATAGAAAATTAGCGTATGTAACATTCGCATACTAGTATCATATGATAAAATGCATCTTTTCCATGGATCTTTTAAATTTCACAAAGTTATGCTTTACTTCACTGCCTCCAATAGTATTGTACGTATTTTCATATAGCTATTGTATTATAAAATACGAACAGCAATTAATGCTTTGATTTGGAAATCTGCTGAGGATGATTGCGAGGTAAGTTTATTTTGCAGTATTGAACTCAAATTTGAGCGATTTTCTTGCTTTATTAGCGTAAATAAATCTCAAGATACTGTATTGATATGGGACAAGGTTATTTTACGTTATAGGAAGTGTTTTCAAGTCAAATATCACTTGAATACGTATCGTTGTGAATGGACATTTAGGCTGGCAGATTCTAACGACGACATTGTTATTTTTTTTCTTTTAGTAGATGGCGCTGAGGGAATGTTTATTGCGTGAAAAATCAACAGATTGCGTTCGATATTTTCACTTGAATTTATCAGAATACTAAGTGCTTTACATATTTATCTTTTATCGGAGTGAACACAGTAAAATGTGTTCTTTCATGCCAAATAGTTTTGATTGAAACACATTTCTCTCAAATTGTGTTTATGGTCGAGTTTGATGGTACTATGCCGAAGTTTCCATGTTACCGATGCACGTTAGCTGATCAACATTCTTTCCTCAGCTTCAGCTACAACTAGCAGCTTAAATTTAGCAGTATATGCTCTAGTCGATCTTTTCTCCATAGCGAATGAGGATACGGGAATGTAAAAATATATCAGTCCTATTCTACTTAACGACATTTGTAACATAACTACGGTAATTTTTTACTATCGTGCGATGGTTGAAATGCAAGCAAACTGCTGTTGTTATCGGATTCGGTTCATACCAAATCAGCTGTTTCCGGCGGTATTCGTTTGCACATTACTAACGATACTTTTAGCATTCTCTTTTACTTTTTTTTTTAAACTTAACTAGAGGATGGGATAGATAAAGAGATGGAGTAATAGGGGTTAGCCTAACTAGAACATATGGGATAGATAAAGAGGAGGAAAAGAGGTTAGCCTACTGTAATTTTGTCTCAAAAATTTAACTTGCATGTTACATGAGATACATGATCAAATCATTGTTTTAGGGTAAAAATTTGTGTGTCGCATGATATCCGAGATTGCGTTACATGAGTAGCATACGGTAGATTTTATTTGTATCTTCACATACAGAAACAAAACAAACTGAAACATGCGTTTATAACCAAGTTTGTTAGGCCTAGTGGAAGTGAAGACACGCATGGTCCGCGAGCCCCCGAAACCTCAAATGGTTCACAAATCCTTCCTTCAGCAGAAGAACACTTCACGGAGGATGAGATAGAGGAGTTTGTTTTACAGAGGTTGGGTAGAGGAAATTCCACCCAAAAGATGTTTTAAAAATTTTTACAGCAGTACCCATAGACCCAATGGTGACAGTGTTTGCGTGTGGGAGTTTTCACCAGCCTGGGTGTAGTTTTAAACTTTTTCAAGTTATTTAAACTTTAAAACTGTTTTAATGTTTTGTTTATCCATGAGAACAATTTCATATTAGAAAAAAATAAAGTATAGTACATGAGAAAATATATGGATGGTATATATATATATATGTATATATATATATATATATATATATATATATATATATATATATATATATATATATATATATATATATATATATATATATATATTAGGATGTAACACGACTTTATACAAATATTTAATGAAATGAAAGAAAAGGTCATTCTAAGCAAAAATGTTCTATAAACATATGCATTTAAAGGCTTCGTTTTTCCTTGATGAAAAATGTTAAAATAATCGGTTTTCCTTAGCCAACATGGCATACGAAATGTCTGAGTAGTCAGGGATAAGGGGGTTGAAGAGGTAGGGTTGATGAAGTGCATTGGCAACTGGATTGCTAGTCTTTTAATTAGGGGTTTTTCTCGCAGGTTTTGAAAAAAAATGTAACATTACAGTCCCTTCAATTAAAATCACCTGTGAACAGACTTCAGTGTAATCTAATTTTAATGATTGGCTTTGCGTCTCAAGACAGTGGTGTAAATGATACGGAATTGTTGAATCAGGAGTCAGGACTAGGCCTCTGCTCAATGAGTGATAATGACAGCAATCATGATGACGAGGGAATGAATGCAGGTAGGGAGGTTACTGCACTTTGAACAGCAACTTTTTTACCTCTTTCGCTTACTGCAGGAATATATGTACTACCTTTTTCAGGAAACACTGAAGAAAGTGATTTTTCCATAATGTTCTCATTCTTTTTCATCTGACAGAGACGAAAGCATTTTCTCAAGTGTGTTTTTCCCTTTTAAATCTCTGATCGGTATTTAATGAATAGGCCTACCTTTGATGGAGAGGAGATGCCATTCGGCTTCCTTTTCTTTCCTTTATCGGATTCCAGTGAATACCATTGACGGAGAGGGAGAAGGTGTCAATGATACTTGCATTTTTCCCCTTTGTTCATTATCTAAAGAATACATTTGATTTGGAAGTGTTTTATTCACATCGCATCGGCCTAATAGCCGATTTCCTATTTTAATGACAGTGGAATTCATTGTTGCAAAACCCTAGATAAACATCATATCTGCATATTCCACAGTACTGGAACGGTAAGGCATTGTTTCCAGTTTCTTCTCACAAAATGAATAAATGAATAAGAAATCTAACACTTGCAACCCCAACAAGCTCTTGGCGGAAAAGCGAGGTAGTTAAGTGAGTAACCATCCCCTACTCCCACCCCACGGCCGTGCGCACTCCAACATCCCATGTGCGCAATCTTACTTGTCCATTTAATGATAACAGTTATTTTTAAAATTTGCCCCTTTGATAAATGAAGCCTAAATATGCATATGTCTATTTTCTGCTGAGAATGACCTTTTCTTTCATTTCTCGAAAAACTTTGCATAAACTCGTGTTACACCCTGTGGAAAGACATTCTGTTTTCTGTCCGTTTATATTAAAAGTCCACGTTTCGTATTGCTTGATACATTTTCCAGGCCGAAATAGCAATTAAAATTAACAGTATTTGCATAGAAGAGTAAAAAAAATACACATTAAATACTTATTAAAACCACATTAGCAGAACAAGGGAAAAAACAAAAACCAGAGGCAAAAAGCCTAAGACCCTCACTCACGATGGTAGCGTAAAGCATACTAATAAGAAATGCATAAAGGAGTGGGGGGAGGGCGGGGGAAGCACAGGACCAGAGGTTAAAAACAAGAGCAAACTATGCAATGAATAGTTGGGTTGATACTGACTTGTGACTGAGGGTAGGGACAGATAATTTGATCATTTATGATTTGAGGGTGGTTAGTTTTTCTTCTTCTGAGAGTGTGTGGTTTCGTGAGGTTTGTTTTATGTTTGTAGAGGAATAGAACGTGTTCTTGCGAGTGCTTGTTATAATATGGTTCTTTGGCCTTTAGATATTCATGTATCACGGTAATGTGATATGACTTATATTAATGGCTACGTGCTGTCATAAGCACTACAACACTACCGAGGTCGAGGTGGGTTAATGCTGGCTCCAAATCAGTGAATACCTGAGTTCGAAAGGTATTTGAGGGTGAGAGACGGCATTAATTTATAGCCTCTTGCGGTGGTGGAGTGGGTAAAAGCTTCACTGAAGTTCCTGGATTTGTATGGTGTCCTAGGTTCGCGACTGGGCACCGTCAATTCTATTATCGCCTAATAAAATCCCCCTTCGGTTAAGCATATATGAAAATATATTTCTTCCGAGGTAGAGTGAATTAGATATTAAAGGACATTTGTAGCTCGATGTATATATATATATATATATATATATATATATATATGATATATATATATATACTATATATACATCGAGCTACAAAATGTCCTTTAATATGTAATTCACTCTACCTCGGAATTAATATATTTTCATATATGCTTAACAAGAGGGGAATTTTGTTATTAGGCGATAATAGAATTGTCGGTGCCCCAGTCGCGAACCTAGGACACCATACAAATCCAGGAACTTCAGTGAAGCTTTTTTACCCACTCCACCCACCGCAAAGAGGCTCTAAATTAATTTTTTCAAGTATTTAAACTTTAAAACTGTTTTAATGTTTTGTTTTATCCATGAGTAACAATTTTCATATATAGATATATATATATATATATATATATATATATATCTATATATATATATATATATAGATGTATATAAAAGCAAAAGCCACGAACGAAAGTGAAACAATAGTGTACCGCTACAAAGTCTTTCGGCTTCTTGTCCTTTACTAAGCAGACTGATATAAGTAAGAAAGTAAGTTTACAAAGAAAGCTCGTATAAATAATAGATAGGGATTATAAAGGAGAATAAGTACCTGGAATCCAACACGCCTGCAGAATTTGTGGTACAATTTAAGAGGTTTACAAAAGATTAAGTCCAACTGTTCAGAAGCAGGGACAAGACAATTAAATGATTATACATAAAAAGGTGTTATAAAAATATCATTCAATAAATTTCAGTTTGCTAAACAATAACAATTTTTTTCTCCCTTTCTCTCAAAGTGATTATTTTCACAAAACACATTAAACATACAGATATAAAGAAAATATCTTTAAGGTAACTGATTTGTAATTAATTGAGTGATTTCATCTTTAAGGTCTTTCCTAAACATTTCACTTATACAAGGGGCCAAATAATACAGGCCAGAACTAAGGTTGAAATTACAATTATATAAGATGTACAATTGCAGATTCTAAAAGATTTCATGAAAAGACATCTTTTGATCCAGTGATTACTGAACTGCCAGCTCAATGTATCCTGTGATCGTTTTTACTTAAATGAATGATTATTGCTTTAGATGTTTGCCCAGTTTTGCCAGAATACTTATGCTGTTTAATTCTTACTTCTAAATCCTTGCTAGATTAGCCGATATAAAAAGAGGGGCAATCCAAACATAGAATTATGTTGTTGTAATCCTTAGGGCCATTTTTATTAACATTCCTTTTAGTGTGTTATTATAGGAGAAAACAAGGTTGACCTTAAAAGATTTTAACAATGATTTTATGGTTTCAAAACTGCTAAAATAAGGCAAGCTAAGAATGATCAAGAAGTTTATTCCTCTATGTTACTTTCACTATAAAACTTTTTGTGGGCTTTATTATCTAATATATGTGAAGAATAACATGGATCTATTCTTGTTTTTCCTATGTATTTGATTTCTTGATCCAAAAATTGGGTACTGACAATGCACAATACTCATAAAAACATAGAGCAAAAAATTTACATTTTGATATTAAGACTGTGGCCTGAATTAAAATGGACATAAGTCAAGTTGTTGGTCGGTTTCCTATAAATACTGCATTGAAATGGTTCTCTATGTATTAAAACATCTAAGAAGGTGAGGCAATTGTCTTTTCACAATTTTAAAGTAAACTTAACTGATGGTACCTGGTTATTTAAATTAGAGAGTAAATCATTTACATCAGTACCAGTAGGCAAGACAGCTAAAATATCGTCAATATATCTATGCCACTTTAAAAATTTGTAGTGGTGTTTAAAGAAAACCTTGACTGGAAAGCAGTTAGTCATGAAGTATTGTCAGACGAGAGAGAATAGGCTCTGTGGAAGAGGGTATATAAAGCATTCAATTTAAAGTTATAACTACAACAGCTGTACAAAAATTTCCCTAGTCTAGTAAACGTCTGTTTTCTAAAAATTGAGGTGTAAAAACCGTTTGTGTTACGTGACACTTCTATATCTAAGAATGAGAGATTATCTTTTTCATAGGCAATTGTAAACTTGATATTAGGGTGGGCTGAACTGGTAAATAGTAAGAAGAAATTGGCCTGGTCTCTGTTCCTAAAAAGAATAAACGTATCGTCAACGTAACGACAGTAAAAAAGAGGATGATTAGCTAGAGGGCAATTGTCCAGCAACCGCT
>NC_061100.1:29276848-29281848 GCF_015104395.2 Macrobrachium nipponense
GCCACTGTCATCATTCTCGGTCCACATCCGGATGAGTCAGGTGCCATTATTAAAAGACAGATTACTGATTGATTTAAAGGATCGAAGTTTTCTCTTTTCTTTCATGTGCTATACTTTAAGTAACGGTTTTTATTCTATACTCATGAAATTTATGTATGTATTACAGAATTTCTCACTCTCTCTCTTCTTCTTCTTCTTCTTCTTTTTCTTCTTCTTCTTCTTCTTCTCCTCCTTTCCCTCCTTCTTCTCCCTCCCCTTCCCTCCCTCCTGTTACCCCTTTCCCCTTTCCTTTCTTTTTCTTCTCTCTCTCTCATCTCTCTTCTTCTCTCTTCTGCTTCTTTCTTCTTCCTTCCTTCCTTCATTTCTTTCTCTCTTCCCTCTCCCTCTCCCTCTCCCTCTCTCTCCCCTCTCTCTCTCTCTCTCTCTCTTCTCTCTCTCTCTCTCTCCCTCTCCCTCTCCCTCTTTCCCTTCCTTTTCTTCTTCTCCTTCTTCCATCTCTCTCTCTCTCTCTTCTCTCTCTCTCTTCTTCTCTGGCCACCCCTCTTTCTCTTATTCTCTCTCCCTCTCCCTCTCCCCCTTCTCTCTCTCTCTTCTTCTTCTTCTTCCTTCTTCTTCTTCTTCCTTCTTCTTTCCTTTCTCTCTAATAGAGACATGCGCATCAAAAGCTAGGTAATCTCAGTGTCTGTCTCTCTTGTCAACAAGAACGAGAGAAGTAGAAGAATTAGCAAAGGAACTAAAGGTGTTGACAAAAGACAAACTCGAGGGCAAGAGAAGAGAAGACAGGATGGAAAAAGAAATTGGAGACCTACGAAGAGAAGCTACAAACCTTAAGAGAGAAAAACAGGTATTGAACAACGACATAGTAGAAAACGGAGATAGCAAAGTGGAGATTAGAAAACAATTGCTTAAGACCAGAACCAGAAATGAAACAGAAACAAGCACTAGACTAGGTATAAAGAAAGAGGCTTACAATGATAAAAATGAAGAATTCAAGTGAGCTGTTGGTGGAAAAGTGACAGTAGCCAGAAAACACCAATTGTCCCCCAAAAAGGAAAAAGGAATCAACACAACGAATAAATTTGCTGTGCTCTCAGAAGCAGAAGAGGAAACAATCTTATCGGAGACTCATTAGTAAAGAGAGCGCTTAAAATTTTGTGGCCAAAAACAGAAATAGAGATATTAATGAGATTAGACTACCCGTCGACAAGACCTAAAAAAAGCTAAAGGAGTACATTAAAAATCTAGAGTACAATGAGAACACGGGGGTAGATAAGCACGGGGAAGCCTTCCATGAGGAATACACAGAAAAAAACTCTAGATGTATACCATTAAGGCAAATACTAACAAATGGCAACCCTCAGCCAAAGTGGTTCAACAGAGAAATTAAGAATAAGATAAGAGAAATAGATAGATTGCACAAATCAATGAACCCACACCTAACACCAATAGAAGCAAGCAGGCATAAAGAACTCTGTAGATTGGTGGACAAATTAGTAAGAAATGCAAAGATAAATGAGGATAAGAGAGTTGCATCAGTTTGTAAAGAAAACCCCAAAGAATTCTTTGCGCATGTAAATAGTAGGAAACTAATAAAAAATAGCATGGGTCCCCAAAGGGACAATGGAGGTAACCTGGTGAACTCAGACTTGGAAAAAGTAAAGTTATTGAATAAGTTTTCACGAGTGTTTTCACAATTGAAGACACTACCTCAATACCGGAACCTGCTATTAAATATGAGGGGGCAGAACCGTTGGACAAAATGATATTACAGAAGGGGGACACATTAAAAACAAAATAGACAAATTAAAGTGCTAAAAGAGATGGTTCCTCACCCATATAACTCTAACAGAAAAAGTGCTGAACAAAGAAAGGCACCAAAAGGATGGAAACTAGGTAATGTGCCCCCAGTTTACAAAAAAGTTCCACGATAAGAGCCGGGAAATTATAGACAAATCTGTCTAACGTCGGTCGTTTGCAAGATTTTTGAGTACACAATTGCAGATCAAATTATGGATCACATAGATAGAAACAACTTGTTGTTAAACAGCCAACATAGTTTCAGACAAAACAGATCCTGCCTATCAAACCTCTTGGAGTTTTTCATAACATGTGGGTATTTACGACAGTGTTAGAGCAATAGATATACTCTACCTAGATTTCCAAAAGGCCTTTGAAAAAGTTCCACACAAGAAACTAATGACAAAAGTTAGAGCTTTAGGAATTGTAGGAGAAACAGCAGACTGGATCGAAGACTGGCTAACTTATAGAAAACAGAGAGTCGTAATAAATGGCGAAGAATCAGAATGGGGAGATGTAACAAGTGGAGTTTCTCAGGGTTCTGTCCTTGGCTCTCTCTTGTTTTTGATTTACATTAATGACATTGATGTAGGGTTAACTAGCAGGATAGCCAAATTTGCAGATGACACCAAACTAGGTGTAAATGCAGCAGTCCCAGATGTAGTGGAAAGTTAAGAAATGACCTAATGAGAATAGGAGAGTGGTAAAAAAAATGGCAGATGCCTTTTAACGGGGATAAGAGTAAAGTGTTACAACAACCCTCATGCCAGCTACATGCCGCTTGGGAATGACATAAATAGTGTAGAACAAGACGAGGACCTTTGAGTCATTGTTACAAAAGACTTAAAATCCACAAAATAGTGCATAAAAGCTAGAAGGCATAGAAACTAGTGGGATACACAAAGAGGCAGTTCAAATACAGAAACAAGGAAACGGTGCTGCAGCTCTACACATCAATAGTTAGACCTCATTTTGAATATGCAGTACAGTTAATGCTAATTATTGTGTCATTATCATATTTGTATGTGTTCATGTTCATTTGATAATGTTCTCAATATTATATTATTGTTCTTTACCTTGTATGTTATTATATCATTTAATGGCCATATTTATTTCATGTTATATTTCATTTTATAGTTCAAGTTATTTTCCGAGTTCTATTTTTTTCATATTTCATATATAATTTTTCATGTTAGATTTCCTGTTATATTTCTTCATGTTATTATTCTTTATGGCCATGCTTTTTCATTATTCAATTTCATTTCACCCAATCATATCATCATATATATTGTCATGACATATAAATTAAGCATCAATAAGGAAAATGTAAATGCAAGTCAGTATTTCAACATATTTATTACAAAAAGAAACATTATGAATGATATAAATTGTACAAAATCATTTGATATTAATAAAATAACTAAAACATCATTTATTATTAAAAGAATAAAATTCTATTTATTTATACATTGCTGACTATCACTCCATTGATTCGGGGTCAACGTCCTCCTTTTCACCTGGGGAGATGGTCAAGTCGTAGGTGGGGGGGATCCTCTACGGCAGTAGGTTTGGGGGTCGAAATACTGGCGCCAGGGGTAGGGGGCCGCAAGTCTGCCAAGAGACTGTTGGCTAACGGGGACAGCGAAGAAGCTGAAGGTCTTAGAGAGAAGTTCAGTGGTGTTGACCATCCACTGGGGAAGAATGACAGTGTCGATACCTGTGTCGCCTGTGTCGAGTAGACCTGCTGATGAGAGAACTGCTGGTGCTGAGGCTGCTGTTGAGGGAGGGGATCATAGAAGAACACAGGTTGGGGTTGAGATGCGAACCACTGGTGTGATGATCCCCAAATCAGTTGCAGTGCAGAAGCTGTGGAATTTCCTGGTTTCTTCTGCGTTTCTTTCTCAACTCGTGGGGCCGTCCAGTGGGAACAACCCCCACGAGCCATGGCCTCTTTCGTCGTGGCATCCTCTTCTTTGGGTGCCTCCAAACTGTGACAATGCCTGATAACTTGCTCGAAGAAGGGCCTCTTTCGTCGTGGCATCCTCTTCTTCGGGTCCCTCCAAACTGTGATAAAGCCTGATAACTTGCTTGAAGAAGGGCCTCTGGTATTGTCGAGGCACATACTCCAACTGTTGGGGTCAAGTACTGGACAAATACGGTGATGTCACGATGGGTATTGTCCTGTGCTTGTGGCATCAGTGTGTTGATGCTGGTCATAATCTGGGTCAGTTGACTCTGCAGTCCTTCAGTCGACTGAATTGTGTCGGCGGATAGCCGTCGCTCCTCTGGCAAGTTGGTTGATCTCTTCTGCTTCAGCCGCCTCCTCTGCTGGATCAAAGCTGCTGACAGGCCCGTCATGTCAGTACTGGAGGAATCCTCTGCGTATGCTCTGTGGAACGATACAGATGAGAACTGATCGCTTGCTATTGTGGTTTCGTGGGTGATGTGACCTCCCAGGAATACCCATGTAGTCATCACCTCCTCCTCCCGTGGTGTCCTGTGCTTTGCAGCCGACCCACTCTTGTACTCCCTCTTCTCGATCTTCCCGAAGTCGGTACGGTGAGCCTCGAAGTACTTCTGAACTTGCTGGAAGGTGCAATCGGTGAAGTTCGCTGCCAGTTCATGCCAGAGTTCCTCCCTCCTCCTCAGATTCGACCATTGCCTGTCCCGCTTGTCATACAAGGTAGGGTGTGACTTGACAAATTCGACGATGATCTCCCTGTCCTCTGGCGTGAACGGGTAGTCTTGTATGTCCTTCTTGCTGGGGCAGTATCGTTTCTTTGGCTGCTCTATGATACCACTTGGTCCTACAGTGTCCTGGGTTTCCACAAGTGATAGAGCTGGCTCAACAGGCAGCTCTTCATCGTGGTCTTCAGACGTCTCCTCCCGTTGTGCAGGCTGGATGTCCTGGGTGTCCTGGGTGTCCTGGGTGTCTTAGGACTGCTGGGTAGGCCTGGGGGTGGTCTTGCAAAGAGGCAGTTTCGTGTCACTTGGCTGGAGCATGGCTGGGTGAGCGTGGCTGAGTGAGAGTGGCTGGGTGAGAGAGTGGCTGGGTAACCATGTCGACAGGCTGTCAGAGCAAGAATGATGCCCCCATGGTCTGTCCGGCCCCTGTTATCCTCCCCAGAATGCGTGGCAACCTTCCATCCAATCGACCTAAGGAGACACCGTAACGCACCACACGCCCTGCAACATGTGTGTGC
>NC_061100.1:29286848-29292016 GCF_015104395.2 Macrobrachium nipponense
TGTGAGCCAGAAAATCATAAAAAATCCTTAAAAAACCTTACTTTTAATGCTTTGGGTGTATCAAAAACTGTGTAAACTGCATTATTATTGCATTTTTCATCAAAAAAAACTTCAAACATTGATTATTTTGCATTTTTTGGAGTAAAATAAATTTCTTACCGTCAGATCAGCGTTGTAAGCGTCGTAACCCTGGAACATGCATCATAAACCTGGAAATAATTTTTGTTGACTATAATTGAAAAGCATCATAACCTCGGAATGTCGTAAGCCGGTGACTGCCTGTATATATATATATATATATATATATATATATATATATATATATATATATATATATATATATATGTATGTATGTATGTATATATAAATTTTATATATATATAGTCTCATTTTGTTTCTTTCAAGATTTTGCAAATAAATAACCAAATGTGATTAAGCAGTTAAATGTTATGTTTTTTTCCTTTCATTCTTTTAACTATTTTCTTATTATAACGCAAACTGCGGGGATTTGGTTGGCCGTAAAAAAAACTAGAGGTTGTCAAATTATCTCATGATGGAAAACGAGGTTGAAAAAGTATGGGAAAGTACCGTAGGGTTGTGAAATATTATTGGGGGTTCTCGTGGTGATGACTTTTGGTAATGATGATACCTGGTGGTGATTTTTGTGATTTGGTGATTCTTGGTTGTGTTGATTTATTGGGGCTGATTTTTTTTAAGTTAGTTTGGTTGTGAATTTTTGTGACCATGATTTTTAGTGGTGATCTGTGGTTTTAAGAGCCAAAGGGTTGGTGATTGTGGTTCTTTGTGGTGTTACGGCTCTTGGTGGGTGGCACTAGTGCATTGTGGTTTTATGGGGCCCTGTAAAGGTGTTGTATTTTACGAGGTTATACTCACCAGTGGTTATATTTGGCAGTATATAATTGTTATGCATAATTTCTGGATTGTGGTTTTCTGTGGTTTATATCCAGATGAGGTGATTACTTGGGTGTTATATACATGTGGCGGTATCATAAATGGTTTACTCTGAGGTACATCTGTGGTCATATGTCTGAGGATTTAGCCTGTGGGGGATATTTTATAATTGGTGGCTTTTTAATAGTCGTTTTCGACCATTGTTTGGGTACCCTTGAGGTGACAATGAGGATGTCCTGAGGATAATTTTTGAGGAATTGTGGTTCTATAGTTATCATGAGGGGTTTATTTGAGGATTCCCAGCGAGGATTTAATGGATGATTTTTAGGCCATTTGAAGTAATGATGATTTCTGAGTTTACGAGTCTGACTAGACAAGTCAACAGTGCGATTTTAGCACGTGTTGTATACACAGGTGGTTTGATGCTGACAATGCTGTGGTGTCTCAGATAAGACTGATTGTTGATATTTTCTTTTGGAGCTGATTACTCAGAAGTTTGCATCGCTTTCAGGAATGTCGATGATGACATTCCATGGTGAGGAATTTTAAAGGATCATTTTGGGGGTTGATGCTGATATGTTGCGGCAGCAATTTGCGTGACAATACTTACTACGTTTTGTAATGGGAACAGTTGAATTTTTTTTTTTTCTACAAGGGAAACTTGTAATTGGGAATAAGCGGTTTTTTATGGTACCTTTACATAGGATTTATATTTTAGAGAGGAGGCAAAATGTATCTTGGGACGTAAGATGGAGGGGATATTCAGCATTAAGTTTGATAGAGGTTAGCTGTATAAACATTAATGGGGTTTTGCTGTATAGACATTATGGGGTTTTTGATAGTATATTTGTCAGCTACGAGATTGATAATGAGTGGTCAGTTAGTGATAATAATTCTCCCAGTAAGCTTAATAGGGGTCAGTAGATAAAGATCATATTTTTTTAGTGAGGAATTTCAGTCTCTGATAATTGACTATAAAATTGGGTATGTTAGTTCATGACAGATTCGTGTGTTAAAGCAAAACTTTATTTGTTCTAAGATCATGTAGACTTATCAAAGGGTCAGTTAGAATTTATTAATGACGAAATACGGACACACGATGACTTTAGAGAATTCCTAAGTTCACACGAGTGGTGACAACGAAAACAACTTAGGATCTACAACGCCAGAGGTCGGATCTTCACACGAGCAACGATGTCACGAGTCGCCATTGCAAGGACGAGATATCGTCGATGTATCGTCTCAGGATAGATTCTGGGACAAATCAAGAGTCTACAAATACTTCTACAAGGCGGGTGCAGGACGCACTTGCATGGGAGTCACGGGATATTTCAAGTCGGCAACGAGGTGGCAGTTGCGATTCCTTCACCGGAAGACGACGAATCTACAGTTCAGCAACGAGGGTGCTAAGATACACCTACAGGGGTTGCAGACGCTTAATGTCTCATGCAGAGTCCTTTCGAGATGGCTCATGCTCTCAGCCCGGATCTACAGTTCTTCAACAAAGGCGTTCATGAAACACCTACATAGGGCCACGAGGCGGTTAAAGTTCCGCTTACACTGGAGACGGTTACGGTTCCACCGCTAGAGGATAACGATGGAGATGAAATCTTCTTTGACGAGCGCTGCACAGTCCAGTGATGGCAGTTATGGTAGCTATAATGATAATCAAAATATATGTTGTAGGAGCTGTCTTGCAGACATTATGAACTAGTATATACCAATAGCCAATGAAGTTGTGCGACAGGAGTGCACAAAAGACAGAGGTGGCAAAGCCATCTTAAAGGCACTGGTAGAAATATATACATATTAAATAGTGGGGTTGATAACCTTAGCTCTTGCCGGTTAGAGACAGATGCAAAACGCTGGATTCCTCGGAGATGCTGAGATGAAAAACGAATAGGAAACATGTCGTGTGCAGAATATAGTTCATTGAAGCATTCAAAAGACATGAATTATCACGAGTTTCATGTATGTAGCGTGCGTGTATCTGTGAGTCAGTTAGTGGGTGTGAGTTTATTATGCGTGTCACAGAAAATGCCATATAATCTCTGGTATGTGAATTGGCGGAGGAATTGGACGGCCAACTGTCAAAGTGGACAGTAGTAATTTCGGCGTAGAAGAGGCGTTGGAGGTCCGTTGGAAAAGATAAAAGTGAATATGACAATGACTTCAGTTCTAGAGAAAGGGAAGTGCGATTTGACACACATTTTATTGACAAACTTTAATTTTGTCTGATAATTATGGTCTCATTTTCAGATGGATTCGAAGTCACCATTATACACAGGTTTTTGACTTTGATAAACTATGAATGTTTGGACAGAAAGAGAATAAAGGAGATACTTAATCAAATATGATTTTGAGAAGGATATGATAGCCTAACGTTTCCTTTTTTTCTATTTATTCTCAACCCATTTTATTCCATTTTCATGTTAGCTGTTTTGGGAAATAAAAAGTATATTTTTGTAATAGCGGGAGTTTGAATATGCTTTGATTTGATATTTGATTGTCAAGTAGTTTCAGACGGTGACTCTTAGAGGGAAGCACGAAAGGTAGGTCACGTTACCAGTTTGGAGTTTTTTCATTTGTTTAAACGCGTGTCATTTTGACCTCGTAAGATATAGATTGATACAGATGAAAACCATATAAGAATCTTTAATTAATGACGTATTATATCTTTTGGTGAATCAGTATGTAATCTTCTTATAGGGAGATTCTTAACGATGTATTGTTGATTTAAGGGGAAAGGAACTAAGAGAAATTTTTTAACAAACATTTTTGATAATTGAATAGCCTAGCGACTTCTTGGGCCAAATGGACATTTTGGAAACAAAGTTCTTTATGTGATTGGCAATAAGAATAAGATAACACAAATATCAATTATTATTATTATTATTATTATTATTATTATTATTATTATTATTATTATTATTATTATTATTTTTATTATTATTATATTATTATTATTATTATTATTATTATATTATATTATTATTATTATTATTATTATTATTATTATATTATTATTATTGTACTTAGGAAGCAGACCCTCTCTCAAGCATACTTTATTAAAAGTAATGACTACTTCAACAGCATTCCGATTGTAAAGACTCTTCTCTATTTTTCGTATAGCGGCTTTTTCGGTAATACTTAAACAGGCTAATAGAGTGCCTATGGAGGTCATTTTCAAATGCAGGGTCAAGATCAGTATATATATTTTTATATTTCTATTTTACAGATAAACCATGATACCATAGTCATCAAAGTCATGTGAGGTTTATCTCTCTCTCTCTCTCTCTCTCTCTCTCTCTCTCTCTCTCTCATCTTTTCTTATAGCAAGCTTTCGTCTGGAGCTGCCAAACATCCTCTATGCTAGAAAGTTTGAAGGTGGACTGCTTTTGGTGTGGTATCCTTCCTCCTTATACTTGGGGTCGTCAGGAAGGGGTCTACCCCATGCCGATCTCTTATTGGCTGATGGCGGCAGGTCTGCCTTTTCATTGGTTGCTTGAGTCAGGTCTCAAGCCACATCCGCCATGTTGATGGTTGCATAGCTGCAACCTTATACACCTCCCGAGCTGTGCGGTGAATTACAGGGCATTGCGTCACACTGCGTGACGTCACAGCTAAATTAATTTTCGTTGGCTGCAGGAGTTTCTCGTTCAGGGGGTTGCCTACCATAGAGTTGTCATGATTCGGGATGTCATTGTTGGTTGCAGGTCTTCTCATACTCGTGGGGAGGAGAAATTTTTCCTGCGTCGTATTTAGTGCTGGTCTTATTTGCTGGATGAGAAGCGCCTCCAGCAGGCATAACTGACGGGCAACGAGGCCCTTCTCGATGATCTTCATGTTCTTGACGATCACATGCTGGGAGATAGTTTCTTGATGTTTGGTGCAGGCGTGTTTCTTAATAGCCCCCTCTTGGGTGTGGCAAGAGAGTCTCTTAGACAGGCGCAAGCTGGTCATACCTGTGTACTGGCTGGGAGGGGTTATTTTCCATTATTATGTCGCACGTCCTCCGATTCTGGTAATATACTATTAAGTCAATTTTCTTGGTGTCGTCGATTGGGGTTACATTTTCAGTATTAATCTTCTTAACAGAGTCCTCTTATTCATGGTAATGGGAACTCATGAAGGATTTGTAATACAGCTTGATATTATCCTTAGGGAGGGGCTCTCTATTCACGAGTATTTGGGAGGCGCGGTCGAGTTCCTGACGAGTGTCTTGCCAGGTCAAGCAGGGCAAGAGGGCTCTCCTG
>NC_061100.1:29297516-29305016 GCF_015104395.2 Macrobrachium nipponense
CGAAGAAGAAAAGTAAACATCATTCATGCATACCAAGAGACAGAAGGATCTTGTTCCAGAAAATCAGAAAGTGGAAAAAAGGTCTAGCAAAAGAAAAAAATGCATGGAAAGTTATAGAACTAAAAGTAAGATAGAAACAAAATGCAGAACAAAAGATTATACAATCAAAAGAAAATGAAAAACGGGACTTGGAAGAAAAAACCCTATTAAATATCAAGCAAAAACCCCAAACTATTATACTCATATGCGAATAAGATGAATAAAGGAAGAATAGAAATAGGCCCTCTGAGAATTGAAGGGTGAGATAACGAATGAAAAAAAAGGAAATTTGCAACATACTGGCAGAACGATATAAGAGAGAATTCACCCCTAGAATAGATAATGAAGATAATGATATAGAAGTAAGGGACGAAAAATAGTGAATATTTAGCTGACATAGAAATTAATGAGCTGCTGCAGGGCCAGATGGAGTCCCTGCTATCTTGTTAAAGAAAGTAGTTCATTCTATCGCAAAGCCACTTGCAATATTATTAAGACAAAGTGTAGATACAGGCAAGATTTATGATGAGCACAAATTAGCATATATCACCCCTACTTTCAAAAGTGGATCAAGACTAGAGGCAAGTAATTATAGGCCTGTGAGTCTAACATCACATATTATGAAAGTGTATGAAAGGGTAATGAAGAAAAATATTATGAAACATTTAATAAAAAATAATTTGTTTAATATAGGACCAACAACGGTTTCGTACCGGAAAAAGTACACAACCCAACTGTTAGTCCACCGTGAGAACATATTCAAAAATATGAAAAGCGGAAATGAAACAGATGTGGTTTATCTAGACTTTGCAAAAGCTTTTGACAAAGTAGACCATAATATATTAGCAAAGAAAATTAGAAAACACAATATCGTAGATAAAGTAGGAAGATGGTTAAAAGAATTTTTACACAACAGAAAACAGATAGTTATTGCAAACGATGATGAAATCGGATGAAACCAAGGTAATATCCGGTGTGCCACAAGGTACGGGTTGCTAGCTGCAATATTGTTTGTTATTATGATTGAAGACATAGACAGTAATGTTAAGGATTCGGTAGTGAGTAGTTTCGCTGATGACACAAGAATAAGTAGAGAAATTACTTGTGATGAAGATAGGAACGCTCTACAAAGAGACCTTAACAAAGTATATGATTGGGCAGAGGTAAATAGGATGGTATTTAACTCTGATAAATTTGAATCAATAAATTATGGAGACAGAGAAGGAAAGCTATATGCATATGGGGACCTAAAATAAAATGAGACAATCACAAATAAGGAAGCAGTTAAAGACCTTGGTGTGATGATGAATAGGAACATGTTATGCAATGATCAAATAGCCATTCTGTTGGCAAAATGTAAAGCAAAAAATGGGAATGTTGTTACGGCACTTCAAAACAAGAAAAGCTGAACACATGATTATGCTTTATAAAACATATGTTCGTCAGTTCCACATTGAATATTGCAATATGATATGGTACCCACACTATCAAAAGGATATTGCACAAATAGAGAGTGTACAAAGGTCCTTTACAGCTAGAATAGAAGAAGTTAAGGACCTAGACTACTGGGAAAGACTACAATCCTTAAATTATATAGTCTAAAAGGAGAGAGAACGCTACATGATAATTCAGGCATGGAAACAGATAGAAGGAATAACAGAAAATATCATGGAACTAAAAATATCAGAAAGAGCAAGCAGAGGTAGATTAATAGTGCCCAAAACTATACCAGGAAAAATAAGGAAAGCACACAGGACATTAATCCACTACGCACCAGCATCGATAATGCAGCGTCTATTCAATGCGTTGCCAGCTCATCTGAGGAATATATCAGGAGTGAGCGTAGATGTGTTTAAGAATAAGCTCGACAAATATCTAAACTGCATCCCAGACCATCCAAGATTGGAAGATGCAAAATATACCGGAAGATGTACTAGCAACTCTCTGGTAGACATTAGAGGCGCCTCACACTGAGGGACCTGGGGCAAACCCGAACGAAAGTGTAAGGTCTGTAAGGTAAGGTCTCTCTTCTTCTTCTTCTTCTCTTTCTTCTTCTTCTTCTTTTTGTTCTTCTCCTTCTTCCTCTTCTCTCCCTCCCTACCCCTCCCCCTTCTCTTCTCTCTCTCTCTCTCTCTCTCTCTCCCCCTCTCTCTCTCTCTCTCTCTCTTTTCCTTTTCTTCTTTCCTTATTCCTATTCCTCTCCCATCCCTTCTCCCCCTCTTTCTCTCTCTCTCTCTCTCTTCTTCTTCTTCTTCTTCTTCTTCTTCTTCTTCTTCTTCTTCTTTCTCTCTCTCTAAAAGAGACATGCGCATCAAAGCTAGGTAATCTCAGTGTCTGTCTCTCTTGTCAACAAGAACAGGAGAGAAGTAGAAGAATTAGCAAAGGAACTAAAGGTGTTGACAAAAGACAAACTCGAGGGCAAGAGAAGAGAAGACAGGATGGAAAAAGAAATTGGAGACCTACGAAGAGAAGCTACAAACCTTAAGAGAGAAAAACAGGTATTGAACAACGACATAGTAGAAAACGGAGATAGCATAGTGGAGATTAGAAAACAATTGCTTAAGACCAGAACCAGAAATGAAACAGAAACAAGCACTATACTAGGTACAAAGAAAGAGGCTTACAATGATAAAAATGAAGAATTCAAGTGAGCTGTTGGTGGAAAAGTGACAGTAGCCAGAAAACACAATTGTCCCCCAAAAAGGAATCAACACAACGAATAAATTTGCTGTGCTCTCAGAAGCAGAAGAGGAAACAATCTTAATCGGAGACTCATTAGTAAAAGAGCAGGGCTTAAATTTTGTGGCCAAAAACAGAAATAGAAGATATTAATGAGATTAGACTACCGTCGACAAGACCTAAAAAAGCTAAAGGAGTACATTAAAAATCTAGAGTACAATGAGAACACGGGGGTAGATAAGCACGGGGAAGCCTTCCATGAGGAATACACAGAAAAAAACTCTAGATGTATACCATTAAGGCAAATACTAACAAATGGCAACCCTCAGCCAAAGTGGTTCAACAGAGAAATTAAGAATAAGATAAGAGAAATAGATAGATTGCACAAATCAATGAACCCACACCTAACACCAATAGAAGCAAGCAGGCATAAAGAACTCTGTAGATTGGTGGACAAATTAGTAAGAAATGCAAAGATAAATGAGGATAAGAGAGTTGCATCAGTTTGTAAAGAAAACCCAAAAGAATTCTTTGCGCATGTAAATAGTAGGAAACTAATAAAAAATAGCATGGGTCCCCAAAGGGACAATGGAGGTAACCTGGTGAACTCAGACTTGGAAAAAGTAAAGTTATTGAATAAGTTTTCACGAGTGTTTTCACAATTGAAGACACTACCTCAATACCGGAACCTGCTATTAAATATGAGGGGGCAGAACCGTTGGACAAAATGATATTTACAGAAGGGACATTAAAAACAAAATAGACAAATTAAAGTGCTAAAAGAGATGGTTCCTCACCCATATAAACTCTACAGAAAAAGTGCTGAACAAAGAAAGGCACCAAAAGGATGGAAACTAGGTAATGTGCCCCCAGTTTACAAAAAAGTTCCACGATAAGAGCCGGGAAATTATAGACAAATCTGTCTAACGTCGGTCGTTTGCAAGATTTTTGAGTACACAATTGCAGATCAAATTATGGATCACATAGATAGAGAAACAACTTGTTGTTAAACAGCCAACATGGTTTCAGACAAAACAGATCCTGCCTATCAAACCTCTTGGAGTTTTTCATAACATGTGGGTATTTACGACAGTGTTAGAGCAATAGATATACTCTACCTAGATTTCCAAAAGGCCTTTGAAAAAGTTCCACACAAGAAACTAATGACAAAAGTTAGAGCTTTAGGAATTGTAGGAGAAACAGCAGACTGGATCGAAGACTGGCTAACTTATAGAAAACAGAGAGTCGTAATAAATGGCGAAGAATCAGAATGGGGAGATGTAACAAGTGGAGTTTCTCAGGGTTCTGTCCTCGGCCCTCTCTTGTTTTTGATTTACATTAATGACATTGATGTAGGGTTAACTAGCAGGATAGCCAAATTTGCAGATGACACCAAACTAGGTGTAAATGCAGCAGTCCCAGATGTAGTGGAAAGTTAAGAAATGACCTAATGAGAATAGAAGATGGTAAAAAAAAATGGCAGATGCCTTTTAACGGGGATAAGAGTAAAGTGTTACAACAACCCTCATGCCAGCTACATGCCGCATTGGGAATGACATAAATAGTGTAGAACAAGACGAGGACCTTTGAGTCATTGTTACAAAAGACTTAAAATCCACCAAAAAATAGTGCATAAAAGCTAGAAGGCATAGAAACTAGTGGGATACACAAAGAGGCAGTTCAAATACAGAAACAAGGAAACGGTGCTGCAGCTCTACACATCAATAGTTAGACCTCATTTTGAATATGCAGTACAGTTAATGCTAATTATTGTGTCATTATCATATTTGTAATATTATATTATTGTTCTTTACCTTGTATGTTATTATATCATTTAATGGCCATATTTATTTCATGATATATTTCATTTTTATAGTTCAAGTTATTTTCGAAGTTCTATTTTTTTTTCATATTTTCATATAATATTTTCATGTTAGATTTCCTGTTATATTTCTTCATGTTATTATTCTTTATGGCCATGCTTTTTCATTATTCAATTTCATTTCACCCAATCATATCATCATATATATTGTCATGACATCTAAATTAAGCATCAATAAGGAAAATGTAAATGCAAGTCAGTATTTCAACATATTTATCACAAAAGAAACATTATGAATGATATAAATTGTACAAAATCATTTGATATTAAGAAAATAACTAAAAAATCATTTATTATTAAAAGAATAAAATTCTATTTATACATTGCTGACTATCACTCCATTGATTCGGGGTCAACGTCCTCCTTTTCACCTGGGGAGATGGTCAAGTCGTAGGTGGGGGGGATCTACGGCAGTAGGTTTGGGGGTCGAAATACTGGCGCCAGGGGTAGGGGGCCGCAAGTCTCCAAGAGACTGTTGGCTAACGGGGACAGCGAAGAAGTTGAAGGTCTTAGAGAGAAGTTCAGTGGTGTTGACCATCCACTGGGGAAGAATAACAGTGTCGATACCTGTGTCGCCTGTGTCGAGTTAGGACCTGGCTTGATGGAGGAACTGCTGGTGCTGAGGTCTGCTGTTGAGGGAGGGGATCATAGAAGAACACAGGTTGGGGTTGAGATGCGAACCACTGGTGTGATGATCCCCAAATCGGTTGCAGTGCAGAAGCTGTGGAATTTCCTGGTTTCTTCTGCGTTTCTTTCTCAACTCGTGGGGCCGTCCAGTGGGAACAACCCCCATGAGCCATGGCCTCTTTCGTCGTGGCATCCTCTTCTTTGGGCCCTCCCCCAAACTGTGACAATGCCTGATAACTTGCTCGAAGAAGGGCCTCTTTCGTCGTGGCATCCTCTTCTTCGGGTCCCTCCAAACTGTGATAAAGCCTGATAACTTGCTTGAAGAAGGGCCTCTGGTATTGTCGAGGCACATACTCCAACTGTTGGGGTCAAGTACTGGACGAATACGGTGATGTCACGATGGGTATTGTCCTGTGCTTGTGGCATCAGTGTGTTGATGCTGGTCATAATCTGGGTCAGTTGACTCTGCAGTCCTTCAGTCGACTCAACTGTGTCGGCGGATAGCCGTCGCTCCTCTGGCAAGTTGGTTGATCTCTTCTGCTTCAGCCGCCTCCTCTGCTGGATTGAAGCTGCTGACAGGCCCGTCATGTCAGTACTGGAGGAATCCTCTGCGTATGTTCTGTGGAACGATACAGATGAGAACTGATCGCTTGCTATTGTGGTTTCGTGGGTGATGTGACCTCCCAGGAATACCCATGTAGTCATCACCTCCTCCTCCCGTGGTGTCCTGTGCTTTGCAGCCGACCCACTCTTGTACTCCCTCTTCTCGATCTTCCCGAAGTCGGTACGGTGAGCCTCGAAGTACTTCTGAACTTGCTGGAAGGTGCAATCGGTGAAGTTCGCTGCCAGGTTTCATGCCAGAGTTCCTCCCTCCTCCTCGATTCGACCATTGCCTGTCCCCCCCGCTTGTCATACAAGGTAGGGTGTGACTTGACAAATTCGACGATGATCTCCCTGTCCTCTGGCGTGAACGGGTAGTCTTGTATGTCCTTCTTGCTGGGGCAGTATCGTTTCTCTGGCTGCTCTATGATACCACTTGGTCCTACAGTGTCCTGGGTTTCCACAAGTGATAGGGCTGGCTCAACAGGCAGCTCTTCATCGCAGTCTTCAGACGTCTCCTCCCATTGTGCAGGCTGGATGTCCTGGGTGTCCTGGGTGTCTTGGGACTGCTGGGTAGGCCTGGGGGTGGTCTTGCGAAGAGGCAGTTTCGTGTCACTTGGCTGGAGCATGGCTGGGTGAGCGTGGCTGAGTGAGAGTGGCTGGGTGAGAGAGTGGCTGGGTATCCATGTCGACAGGCTGTCAGAGCAAGAATGATGCCCCCATGGTCTGTCCGGCCCCTGTTATCCTCCCCAGAATGCGTGGCAACCTTCCATCCAATCGACCTAAGGAGACACCGTAACGCACCACACGCCCTGCAACATGTGTGTGCCATGTATTAATCGTGTATGAAGGTGAAGCCGTATGGGCACCCACGGGCACGGACGGCACTGTAACATCGCTTATGGTTTCGTGTGTCTAAATCACGCTGCTAGATGCCGTGCAGAAATTTGAAAAGTTTTTAAATCCTGGCGGCAGCGTGATACTTTAATGGCTCTGCGCCAGCCACCGCCAGCAGCGTGGTGTGCTTTTGGTGCGCTTTCGTGCGGTTTCTTGCGGTTTCTTGCAGTCCCATGCCGTAACACCAGCAACAAATAAGTGCGTAGGTGTAAACCTACCTTTAGAAATACGACGTTAGAAATACGACGATTGCAAGGACAACTAATAGAAACATTTGAAATACTGAAAGACATAACAAAAGTAGATAGTAACCTATTTACGTTAAATGATAACCAGATAAGAAATAATGGATGGCAACTAGTACTGAAGAGATACAACACATCCCACTATGGGAACTTCTTTACATACACAAGAAATGTGATACATGGAATAAACTGCCACCAGAAGCTGTAAACAGCAACAGTGAGGAAGAGTTTAAAAGAAAGCTACACAAAATCATTAGAACACTGTGAATGAACAGTAAAATCTGCTCCTAGAGATAAGTGAACACATGATGTCTCCTCGGATGGACTAACAAGTCTTTGAGACATCCTAATCCTTGTAACGAAAAAAAAAAACCCACTTGTAACTCTCTCTCTCTCTCTCTCTCTCTCTCTCTCTCTCTCTCTCTCTCTCTCTCTCTCTTGCAGATATTTCAACGGAGAGCTATAGATTAATTCCTACGACATCCAGATGAAATATGGAACAAGATGGTTTAATAAAAGACGGTAAAATTG
>NC_061100.1:29307516-29318896 GCF_015104395.2 Macrobrachium nipponense
GTTTCAAAGCAGCTCCTGTGACTGAAGAGTCTTGAAACATGGTGCCTTTTCATACAAAAATGGGGCTTCTTCAACAGATAACACATTTTCAGAATCTTTGGGGACAGGAAATACTCCACCAGTAAGCACAGTTTCTCTGAAGTATTCGCCATTCCATGACTGTCCTCTTTCTTTGATGATCCACATTAACCGTTTTGCTTTGAAAAAGAGAAAAATTCCCAAGCATTCAGGATATTTCACAACTTGGCGATAGCACACGTCATTGCTGATATCATCCAACTTTGCAGCCCAAATGATGTCATTTTTATGATTTGGTTTCCTGACTGTGTAAATGAAGAAGTCACATGATGCAGCAACATGGAGAAAGTCAGCTTCACCCCAATCGTTAAGAAATGAACAACAAAACCTTGCACAGTCTTCTCTCTGTTGCTGAGTGATGTTGGGCTTGCTGATAACATGAAATAGCTTGATACCAGATTTTTTAACTCACGATATACAGCACTACTACTTCTCTTCTTTCCCCTTTTTGTTTCTAGTTCAAGCAACAATTTACATAAAGACTTTCTTGGTCTACCCACTGCCTCAGCTATGATGTCTTTTGATTTCTGAGAAAGAACTTCTGGCCTTCCAATATTCTCACTCTTTTTGCGATGACAGTCATATGGATTTTTGTTCCAGTTTCTTTTAACAAAGGATTCATCTCTTTTAATGTCCTTAGCTATCCAGGAATGTGAAATGAAGGATGCACCAGCATCCCTGGCCTCTCTGAAGGTTATAGCATGGATTTGGTCAATCCATCTAATTTCCTCTGAGACATTAGCCACGGCTGTATCTAACTCCATCACTCGGTCTGAAAGTACAAGAAATGTAATATGGAAAATAACTTAATAAAAACTTAAGATAATGCACTTGGAGATAGGCTTTAGCAGCAAATTTCATAACTTTCCTTCTGTTCTGTGGAGGGGGGGCTCTAATTTCAAAACACCCCAGATTTATATATATATTTATATATATATATATATATATACTATATATATATATATATATATATATATATATATTAATATATATATAAAGGTTTTTTGCCACGAAGGAAAAAATGAAAAAGCGAAGTACTCGGCTATATCGCTTTTTCATTTTTTCCTTCGTGGCAAAAAACTTTTATTTATATATAGCATCACGTTTTATATACTCCGTGATCAAGTTATTCTATATATATATATATATATATATATATATATATATATATATATATATATATATATATATATATCTATATATATCTATATCTATCTATATATATATATAAATATATTATATATATATATATATATATATATATATATATATATATATATATATATATATATAAATATATATAGATAGATATAGATATATAGATAGATATAGATATATAGGTAATAGGATAGATATATATATACATATAATTATATACATAGATAATATATATATATGTATATATATATATCATAGCTATATATATATATATATATATATATATATATATAGATAAGTAGGCAGTACCTGGCTTATGACGGGGGTTCTGTTCTTGAGACGTGTCGTAAGCCGAAAATTGTCGTGAGCCAGAAAATCGTAAAAAATCCTTAAAAAACTTACTTTTAATGCTTTGGGTGTATCAAAAACTGTGTAAACTGCATTATTATTGCATTTTTCATAAAAAAAATTCAAACATTGATTAGTTTGCATTTTTGGAGTAATATTTCTTACGTCAGATCAGCGTCGTAAGAGTCGTAACCCTGGAACATGCAATCATAAACCTGGAAATAATTTTTTTTGACTATAATTGAAAAAGTATCATAACCTCGGAATGTCGTAAGCCGGTGACTACCTGTATAGATATATATATATATATATATATATATATATATATATATATATATACATATATATATATATATATATATTAGATCTGTATAGATGATAATGTATATATAAAGTTATATATATATATTCTCATTTTTTTTCTTTCCAGATTTTGCAAATAAATAACGAAATGTGATTATGCAGTTAAATGTTATGTTTTTTCCTTTCATTCTTTTACTATTTTCTTATTATACGCAAACTGCGGGGATTTGGCGTAAAAAAACTAGAGGTAATTATTTCATGATGGAAAACGAGGTGAAAAATTATGGGAAAGTGCCGTAGAGTTGTGAAATATTATTAGGGGTTCGTGGTGATGACTTTTGGTAATGATGATACCTGGTGGTGATTTTTGTGATTTGGTGATTCCTGGTGGTGATTTTTGTGATTTGGTGATTCCTGGTTGTGTTGATTTATTGGGGCTGATTTTTTTGAAGTTAGTTTGGTTGTGAATTTTTGTGACCATGATTTTTAGTGGTGATCTGTGGTTTCAAGAGCCAAAGGGTTGGTGATTGTGGTTCTTTGTGGTGTTACGGCTCTTGGTGGGTGGCACTAGTGCATTGTGGTTTCATGGGGCCCTGTAAAGGTGTTGTATTTTGCAAGGCTATATTCACCAGTGGTTATATTTGGCAGTATATAATTGTTATGCATAATTTCTGGATTGTGGTTTTCTGTGGTTTATATCCCGACGAGGTGATTACTTGGGTGTTATATACATGTGGCGGTATCATAAATGGTTTACTCTGAGGTACATCTGTGGTCATATGTCTTAGGATTTAGCCTGTGGGTGATATTTTATAATTGGTGGCTTTTTAATAGACGTTTTCGACGACAATTGTTTGGGTACCCTTGAGGTGACAATGAGGATGTCCTGAGGATAATTTTTGAGGAATGTGGTTCTATAGTATCAATGAGGGTTTATTGTGGATTCCCAGCGAGGATTTAATGGATGATTTTTAGGCCATTTGAAGTAATGATGATTTCTGAGTTTACAGATCTGACTAGACAAGTCAACAGTGCGATTTTAGCACGTGTTGTATACACAGGTGGTTTGATGCTGACAATGCTGTGGTGTCTTAGATAAGACTGATTGTTGATATTTTCTTTTAGAGCTGATTACTCAGAAGCTTGCATCGCTTTCAGGAATGTCGATGATGACATCCCATGGTGAGGAATTTTAAAGGATCATTTTGGGGGTTGATGCTGATATGTTGCGGCAGCAATTTGCGTGACAATACTTACTACGTTTTGTAATGGAAAAGCGCTGAGTTTTTTTTTTTTTTTTCTTATACATTTTGTAATGGGAAAAGTTGAATTATTATTTTTTTTTCTACAAGGGAAACTTGTAATTGGGAATAAGCGGTTTTTTTTTTTTTATGTTACCTTTACATAGGATTTCTATTTAAGAGAGGAGGCAAAATGTATCTTGGGACGTAAGATGGAGGGGATATTCAACATTAAGTTTGATAGAGGTTAGCTGTATAAACATTAATGGGGTTTTGCTGTATAGACATTATGGGGTTTTTGATAGTATATTTGTCAGCTATGAGATTGATAATGAGTGGTCAGTTAGTGATAATAATTCTCCCAGTAAGCTTAATAGGGGTCAGAAGATAAAGATCATATTTTTTTTAGTGAGGAATTTCAGTCTTTGATAATTGACTACAAGATTGGGTATGTTAGTTCATGACAGATTCGTGTGTTAAAGCAAAACTTTATTTGTTCTAAGATCATGTACACTTATCAAAGGGTCAGTTAGAACTTATTAATGACGAAATATGGACACACGATGACTTTAGAGAATTCCTAAGTTCGCACGAGTGGTGACAACGAAAACAACTTAGGATCTACAACGCCATAGGTCGGATCTTCACACGAGCAACGATGTCACGAGTCGCCATTGCAAGGACGAGATATCGTCGATGTATCGTCTCAGGATAGATTCTGGGACAATTCAAGAGTCTACAATACTTCTACGAGGCGGGTGCAGGATGCACTTGCATGGGAGTCACGGGATATTTCAAGTCGGCAAAGAGGTGGCAGTTACGATTCCTTCACCGGAAGACGTCGAATCTACAGTTCAGCAACGAAGGTGCTAAGATACACCTACAGGGGTTGCAGACGCTTAATGTCTCATGCAGAGTCCTTTCGAGATGGCTCATGCGCTCAGCCGGGATCTACAGTTCTTCAACAAAGGCGTTCATGAAACACCTACATAGGGCCACGAGGCGGTTAAAGTTCCGCTTACACTGGAGACGGTTACGGTTCCACCGCTAGAGGATAACGATGGAGATGAATTCTTCTTTGACGAGCGCTGCACAGTCCAGTGATGGCAGTTATGGTAGCCATAATGATAATCAAAATATATGTTGTAGAAGCTGTCTTGCAGACATTATGAACTAGTATATACCAATAGCCAATGAAGTTGTGCGACAGGAGTGCACAAAAGACAGAGGTGGCAAAGCCATCTTAAAAGCACTGGTAGAAATATATACATATTAAATAGTGGGGTTGATAACCTTAGCTCTTGCCGGTTAGAGACAGATGCAAAACGCCGGATTCCTCGGAGATGCTGAGATGAAAAACGAATAGGAAACATGTCGTGTGCAGAATGGAGTTCTTTGAAGCTTTCCAAAGACAGGAATTATCACGAGTTTCATGTATGTAGCGTGCGTGTATCTGTGAGTCAGTTAGTGGGTGTGAGTTTATTATGCGTGTCACAGAAAATGCCATATAATCTCTGGTATGTGAATTGGCGGAGGAATTGGACGGCCAACTGTCAAAGTGGACAGTAGTAATTTCGGCGTAGAAGAGGCTTTGGAGGTCCGTTGGAAAAGATAAAAGTGAATATGACAATGACTTCAGTTCTAGAGAAAGGGAAGTGCGATTTGACACACATTTTATTGACAAACTTTAATTTTGTCTGATAATTATGGTCTCATTTTCAGATGGATTCGAAGTCACCATTATACACAGGTTTTTGACTTTGATAAACTATGAATGTTTGGACAGAAAGAGAATAAAGGAGATACTTAATCAAATATGATTTTGAGAATGATATGATAGCCTAACGTTTCCTTTTTTCTATTTATTCTCAGCCCATTTTATTCCATTTTCATGTTAGCTGTTTTGGGAGTTTGAATATGCCTATATTTAATATTTGATTGTCAAGTAGTTTCAGACGGCGACTCTTAGAGAGAAGCACGAAAGGTAGGTCACGTTATCAGTTTAGGAGTTTTTTTCATTTGTTTAAACGCGTGTCATTTTGACCTCGTAAGATATAGATTGACACAGATGAAAACCATAAAAGAATCTTTAATTAATGAGTATGTAATCTTCTTATGGGGAGATTCTTAACGATGTATTGTTGATTTAAGGGGAAAGGAACTAAGAGAAATTTTTTAACAAACATTTTTGATAATTGAATAGCCTAGCGACTTCTTGGGCCAAATGGACATTTTGGAAACAAAGTTCTTTATGTGATTGGCAATAAGAATAAGATAACACAAATATCAATTATTATTATTATTATTTGAAGGTAGGAGACCCTCTCTCAAACATGTTTTGTTAAAGATGATGGCAGCATCAGTGGAATTGATTTTATATATGGTCTTTTCAATTCTTCTTATTATTCTCTTCTCATCAGGGCTGATATTTGCTAATAGCTGGCCGATGTTCATATCTTGGTTAAAGAAATGTTTTCTAAAAATACTAATTTATTGTTATGATAACAAAAGTGGTTAACAAATCTTAGTAATGGAATTCCAACGTTTCCAACCGTATCATCGGATTCAAGGAAAGGTGAGCGTGAACTGATTGGTTGAATGGTTGTTGTTGTTGTTGTTGGAGTATTAAGCTGGCTTATGCCAGCACGGGCTTTAGCTAATGTAGCAGCCCGTAGGTCATTTGAATTAATTTTTAGATGCATTGGTGATTTAAGGATATGAGGCGATCTTTTATTTATGATTTCTATGGAATGTGCAGGTGGAATGGTATGGATTTCAAAGGTGAAAGGAAAGTGAATAGGCAAGGTTACAAACCCCTTTAAACCCTAAGGTAACCCATTAGTAGAAGATAAAGATCGATAGTAGCGAGTCCTGGCGAGTCAGAGATAGCCAGTAATGAAATCGAAAAATTTATAGTCGTAGAAAAACGAAAGGAAAAAAAGCGCAACTCTATGGAGTTCAAGTACCATATTTCACTTTACGAGAAATAAAAAAAAAGCAGAGAGCGTTCGATCGTTTAGCAAATAGGGAACGACGAAGGAAAAACGAAATATTATCAGTTTTAGAAACAGGATAACAAAAATAAGCGACAGCTTAAGCGGTAGTTAGTGACAGTTGAAATATTCGGTCGTTAGACGTGAGGCGGCCGAAAAACGGAGGGGAAAGGAGGATTGTTTAGTAAAAGAAAAAGCAGTTATGCTATAAACAGCACTTTTCATGTAGCTGCGATCTTTATGTTTGAGATCTGTATCTGAAATCTTCTAACAGGAGGTCATCTGGGAGACTGATCTCTAGGTCCAACAGAGCGTGGACGAGCTCAGAGAACAGCTGATGACCACTGCCACTGTCGTTGTTAAAGATGGCTCTATTTAAAAAAGCCTCAAAACTCCTAGTAGGTCAGCAGGAACTTTCTGATTTGATATTCTCCTACGGATGGAGTATTCGTTTCCCGACGCTTGAAGTTCTGTATTCTTGTTTGCAGGTCTGAGTTTCGCTGTTTTGCTTAGCTACAAACTCCTCATTTGTGTTCCTGCTTCTTTATACAAAACAGGAGCTACAGTCGGTGTCTCGGTCTGCATTTCTTCTTCAACTGCGGTCTTCTGTCTGGGTTCCTGCTTCGCCACGAGCAGGAATCGACGTCTTCGGCGATGCAGGGGTTATTGGGGGGGTAACCTGAGGGGTTGGGGAGTAGGGGGAGGAGGTAGAGGGGCGGGAGTTTGGCGATACGGAGAGGATGATGGGGGTGGGGATGTAATGCCGGGATCGAGGAGGTTGGGAGGAGGGTTGGGTGGTTTGTGGTACAGGAGGTAAGTTCGTTCTAGGATCGAACCTGGGGTTGCTGGGAGTTTCCTGGTCGGTGATGGTGCCGAGGTCTTGCAGGTGGAGGAGGGATGCCCTTCGCCTTCCAAACCTCCTCTGCATCTGACTGGGCATCCCTTAAACCAAGCATGATGTTGCTGGCTGCAGTTAGGGCATCGGGCAACTGTGTGGCCCTTTTCCTTGTACTTTTTCAAGCACACTTCTGTCTCATGTTTCGCACTGCACACTCCACAGATGTGTTCTGATTTACATTCGTTCTTGTGGTGTCCATACCTCTGACACTTGAAGCCTCTCAGAGGCTCTGGTACGAAGGCTTCTGTCTCGTAAGTGCCAAGAATCCCAAGGCTGACCCTGGCGGTGGAATTTGGCCCTTGAAGGTCGCTTCTATCTTAAGAGTTTCCTGTCCATCTTTTGCAGTACATCTCTTGGCTTCCCATGATGTTGGGAACCTCGAGGACTCTTTCGATAGTTATGTATTTGGGGACTTTGCATATCATCCCCTTGCTTATTTTTGAAGCAGGATCAAGAAGGTGGCACAGGTTGTCTTTCCTCAGTAGTTCAGCAGCTTTTTGGTCCTTGGGAGTAATTATGAATTCTCCCCTTAAATTCGCTCTGCTATGAGGTTGCTTCTGGATATTTTTTCTCAAGGGCCCTGACTGCAGCATACGAAGTCTGGCCCTCGATTGTGACAGCTTAAAACTAAACTTCGGGAGTGTTTGGAAATCCACATAACTCGCCGTATTTGGTGCTGAATTCGTAGGGATCAGGTTATTGTTGGTCGAAGTTGGTGGCAAAGTCTTCTTCTGTTTCTTCTTCTTCTTCTTCCTTACGGTGGCGAAGCCTTGCTCGTCCTCCAAGGGCGGGTCCTCCCTGGGATTACCGGGCGAAAGGGGTCTCTTAGAGGCCATACTTGTCAAAATTATAGGTTTAAAATGACGAGAGTTACGTCACGCGCCTGTGCACGAAATTACGTAACCTGATTGGAATGGGGTCGTTCGGCGGTATTTATTGTGTCCCAGGTGCTCTGTCTGATGGGCGCTGCGTTTTCATTGGCTGAACAGAGGATTAAGTCCCTGAGTCAGCCGTCTTGCAGAAGGTAGAAGCTCGCACTGCTCTTCGCGTTGCGGAAGCTGGAGACTGGAAGCGTAGTATTGGGCAGGGGCACCTGATTGGTCCGTTCGATCGGCTCTATGGTGCCGGCGGCGGCGCCCTACGTGCCACTGTCGGAAGGAGTGCCGTCTCTTGAGTGTGTTAGGCTGGGTCTCTCCTTCCCGATGTGTAGGGCCTCTAAGAGGCGGAGGCGACGGTGGTCTGCCGCCTTATCGATATTACCAATATTAGGAATAATGTCCTTCCGAGTTATCCTTGTATTGTGGATGTCTTTTTTTTTTTGCATGATTATGGATGGCGCCTTCCTGAGCGTGGCAGGATATCCTCTTGGAAAATCGCATCGTTGTCATACCGATGTAGGCGCCGGGGCATTCCCGGACAGGGCATTTGTATTGGTAGACAACGTTAGTTTTCTTGAGAGGGTCTTGCATCACGGGGGCTGGGTTGTTTTTCATAATCAAGCCACTAGTCTTCTTGCTTTTATAGTAAATGATCAATTTCACTTTTTTCGCAGGGTCAGTGGGGGAGACGTTCCTTTCGATGATGTTACGAAGGGCTCGCTCGTCCTCTTTGTATTTCTTGTGAAATACTCCCTTGTCAAAAGAGAAGTGACCGTCTTCATGGGCGGCGAGGGGCGAGGCTCCTTGCTGGTACCACTTATCGATGTTTCTGCGAATGGCTTTTTCGATGTCCCGGTTGGAATACCCGTTGTTAATTAGAACTTGGGCAACACGTTCTAATTCAGTGTGCGTGTCCTCCCACGAAGAGCAGTGTGAGAGAGCTCTCTTGATGAAGGCGCTGATTGCAGTGCGTTTGTATCTCTCTGGACACTCGCTCTCGCCATTCAGGCACATGCCCAGGTTCGTGGGTTTTTCGTATACACATTGTGTTACGAAAGCGTTCTTCTTGTTGGCCACCGACGAAGACGTCAAGGAAGGGGAGGCGACGTCCCACAGGCAATGCTCGATGGTGAAGTTGAGTCTGCTGTGTCGTGGAAGGCTTGTCGCAGGCGCTCTATTTCTTCCACCGTGTTGGCACTGATGAAAGTGTCGTCAATATATCGGACGTACATAGACGGTTTCTCGATGGTGGCGAATACCCGACGCTCCACAGCACCCATGTAGAAGTTCGCGAAAAGTACTCCGAGGGGAGAACCCATCGCTACACCGTCTTTTTGTGTGTACATATGGCCTCTGTGGGTGGAAAAAGGGGCCTTTTTTGTACATATTTCAAGGAGTTTTTGGAGGGCATGCTCAGGGATGTTTAATGGGGGCGTGGAGTCGTCTCTGTATACACGATCCAGAATTATCTGGATTGTTTCATCCACGGGGACGTTCGTGAAGAGGGACTCCACGTCCATCGATGCAATAACTCCTCCGGGAGGTGTCGTTTTCAGGGCTTCTATAAACTCGGCAGAGGACTTCAAACTGTGGTCATCTGGAACGTAAGGGGTCAAAATAGCATTCAATTTCTTCGCAAGCTGGTATGTAGGAGCGGGAATTTGGCTAATAATGGGGCGTAACGGGTTCCCTGGTTTATGGGTTTTAACATTCCCGTATATATAGCCAAGGTCGTAGTCTCCAACGATCGGCAGCAAGTGAAGGGCATTGGAAGCTGCATTGACAGTCTCAATAATCCTATTGGCCTCACGTTTAATGTCATCTACCGGGTTCTTAGTAATTCTCTGGAATTTGCTGCTGTCTGCCAGTATCTCATCCAACTTGTGGTGGTATTCTTCAGTGCGGATGAGTACAAATGCAGCGGTTTTATCGGCCCGACGGACGGTGACATCCTCTTTCGCTCGGAGTTCTTTGGCTGCTCCCTCAAGGCGCCTGTCGATCACATCACTCTTGTAATCACCGCGTTCCGTGAGGGCCTCGGCCAAGAGGAGGGGCTGCAGGGCGTCCGTGGTACGTATGGTGCCTTGATCTTCATGCTTGTGTATGGTGTCCAGCAGGTACTCGATCTCAAGGCGTTTCTCCATGGGCCTCGGTCGGGTAGAGAAATGGCAGTTGAGTCCCATACGTAGAATTCTGTCTTGTTCGGTGGTAGGTACATAGTCGGGTTATTATTATTATTATTATTATTTTATTATTTTATTATTATTATTAATTATTATTATTCATTTATTATTATTATTTTATTATTATCTTATTATTATTATTGTACTTAGGAAGCAGACCCTCTCTCAAGCATACTTTATTAAAAGTAATGACTACTTCAACAGCATTCCGCTTGTAAAGACTCTTCTCTATTTTTTGTATAGCGGCTTTTTCGGTAATACTTAAACAGGCTAATAGAGTGCCTATGGAGGTCATTTTCAAATGCAGGGTCAAGATCAGTATATATATTTTTATATTTCTATTTTACAGATAAACCATGATACCATAGTCATCAAAGTCATATGAGGTTTATCTCTCTCTCTCTCTCTATCTCTCTTTCTTATAGCAAGCTTTCGTCTGGAGCTGCCAAACATCCTCTATGCTAGAAAGTTGAAGGTGGACTGCTTTTGGTGTGGTATCCTTCCTCCTTATACTTGGGGTCGTCAGGAAAGGGTCTACCCCATGCCGATCTCTTATTGGCTGATGGCAGCAGGTCTGCTTTTTCATTGGTTGCTTGAGTCAGGTCTCAAGCCACATCCGCCATGTTGATGGTTGCATAGCTGCAACCTTATACACCTCCCGAGCTGTGCGGTGATGTTACAGGGCATTGCGTCACACTGCATGACGTCACAGCTAATTTGATTTTCGTCGGCTGCAGGAGTTTCTCGTTCGGGGGGTTGCCTTCCATAGAGTTGTCATGATTCGGGATGTCATTGTTGGTTGCAGGTCTTCTCATACTCGTGGGGAGGAGAAATTTTTCCTGCGTCGTATCTAGTGCTGGTCTTATTTGCTGGATGAGAAGCGCCTCCAGCAGGCATAACTGACGGGCAACGGGGGCCTTCTCGATGATCTTCATGTTCTTGACGATCACATGCTGGGAGATAGTTTCTTGATGTTTGGTGCAGGCGTGGTTCTTAATAGCCCCCTCTTGGGTGTGGCAAGAGAGTCTCTTAGACAGGCACAAGCTGGTCATACCTATGTAGGTGCCGCTGGAACCACAGACTGGGCATGTGTACTGGCTGGGAGGGGTTATTTTCCATTATTATGTCGCAAGTCCTCCGATTCTGGTAATATACTATTAAGTCAATTTTCTTGGTGTCGTCGATTGGGGTTACATTTTCAGTATTAATCTCCTTAACAGAGTCCTCTTCTTCATGGTAATGGGAACTCATGAAGGATTTGTAATACAGCTTGATATTATCCTTAGGGAGGGGCTCTCTG
>NC_061100.1:29319396-29334396 GCF_015104395.2 Macrobrachium nipponense
GAGGCTCTCCTGATGAAGGCCCTGACGGTTGTGCTTTTGAATCTGGTGGGGCACTTGCTGTCACTGTTTAGGCAAAGTCCAAGCTTAGTCTTCTTTGGTGCTGTATTCAACCGTGTAATTCAGCACGTTACACTGCTGAAATGCCTGATAAAGGGCTTCAACTTCATCCTTGGCATCGACTTACACAAAGATATCATCGATATAATGGCCATATCTGCAGGGCTGCTGTATCCGGGTGAAGACTCGTTCCTCCACAATACCCATGTAAAAGTTGCGAAGAGGACCCCCAGTGGGGAGCCCATCCCCACACCGTCATTCTGGTGGAACATCTAGCCACAGCAAGTGTAGAAAGGGGCCTTCTTGGTGCAGATCTCCAGCAGCATATGGAGAGAGGCTTCGGGTATGCTGAGGGACACTGTCAACTGACTCCTGTAGACGCGCTCAAGGATGATATCGATGGTCTCATTGACAGGGACATCCTTGATGGCTTCAAGGAATCATACTGACGACTACAGGACTGCACCAACTCGGGATGTAGGGGGTCAAAATTTGACTCAGGCACTTAGCCAAAGAATACGTAGCGGCGGGCGTCTGGCTGATGATTAGCCAGAGGGGGTTTCCTTGTTTGTGGGCTTTTATGTTGCCATATAAATAACCCAGGCTGTAGTCTCCTTGTACAGGCGGGAGGTGGACAGCATTTGTTGCAGCATTCACTGCTCTGATGACTCTGTTGGCCTCCTTCTTGATGTCGTTTATCAGGTTTCTTGTCAGGCACTCGAAATTGCTCTTGTCAGACGAAATAGCATCCAGCTTCTCGTTATATTCACCAGTATCAATTAAGACAAAGGCTGCCATCTTGTCTGCCTGGCGTACCAAACTGCTCTCTTTCTCAACTCCTTCGCTGCTTTCTTCATCTCCTTGGTGAGGATCCCGCTGGAGTGTGAACCCATCTCTGCAAGGGCTTCAGCAAATAAGAGCTTCTGGATGGAGTTGAGGAGCAACTCGATTTTGAGTCTCTTGTCATGAGGCCTGGGTCTTGAAATGGCAAGCCACTCATCAGGAACACGACCGCACCTCCCAAATACTCGTGAATAACAGGTATTCCAATAAATTAATCAGTAGAGAAGTCTGCACAGCCCTGGAGAAATGGCACTGTAGTGAGAGCCTGTAGCCCCGCCCCCAGGATAATATGAAGCTGTATGACAAAGCCTTCATGAGTTCCAGTTACTTCGAAGAAGAGGACTCTGTTAAGATTATTACCGAAAATGTAACCCCAATCGACGACACCAAGATAATTTACTTAATAATATATTACCAGAATCAGAGGATGTGCGACCTAATAATAAAAAATAACCCCTCCCACAGGTACAAGACCCCAGTACACATCCCCAGTCCTTGGTTCCAGCAGCGTCTACATAGGTATGACCAGCATGCACTTGTGCAAGAGACTCTCCTGCCATGCCTAAGAGGGGGCTATGAAGAACCATGCCTGCACCAACCATCGAGAGACTCTCCCAGCATGTGATCATCAAGAACATAAGCATCATCAGGAAAGCATCCGATGCCTGTCAGTTACGCCTGCTGGAGGTACTTCTCATCAAGCAAATAAGACCGGCACTAAATACGACGCAGGAAAAATTTCTCCTCCCCACGAGTATGAGAAGACCTGCAACCAACAATGACATCAACGATCTTGACAACTCTACGGAAGACAATGCCATCAAATAAGAAACTCCTGCAGCCAACAAAAATCAAATTAGCCGTGACGTCACGTAGCCTGACACAACGTCTAGCAACATCACCGCACAGCTCAGGAGGTCTACGAGGTTGCAGCTACACAAACACACTGTTACTTTTATCTTCTCCTGATTCTTTCTGTCTTTCACTATACTAACTCTGCCTAGATTTCAAGGTAAGTGGCCCATGAAGTTTTTTTTAAATCGGAACTTGATTCTAGGTCATCGGCATCGTCCTGGCCCCTATTTCAGTGCCAGCATAGGGATAGTTTGTTAGGTATCTGCCACCCTCCTTGTGACATAACCTATTCATTCATTGTACCCTTCAACTCATTATACCATTCTCATCTTCATTCACATCTATCACTCAACAAATAAAGTCCAAAAATTCAAATAAATATCTTACGTAATTCCATAATCATGGGGAGAGTAAGAATTAGAGATGATGGCCTTAGCGGGAGAATAGGCGTAACAAAGTATGAGAACTTCTAACTAAAAATAACATTAAAGACAAAGTAATCAACACTAGGAATGGATTGGTCATAGTATCTGATGACCAAATGGCTAGCAACCTTCTAGACAGAGCATAAAAAACTTTTTAACAAGGAAAAATTTGAAATAATAGAACTTGAGGACATAGCAAACAGAACACTAGTGGTGACAAGGCTGGATGACTATGTCTACAGTCACAGTAAAGAGGAACTTCAAGCAGAAATCGAAAGGTGCAATAATTACTGCAGGGTAATGGACGTAACAAAGGTGAAGGACTCAAACATACTGAAGTTTACAATGGAAAACCAAGGGATCCCACTTTACTCTCAATCACTGGAGGGGAAACAATTGGATATGGACACACATGCAAAAATCAAGCAGTGTCTAAAATTTTATGAAAAAAGACAAAGACTATAAAATATGCTCCAACTGCAGCAGCAGGGAGCACAGATATACTGCGCATTTCCAGTGTGTAAATTGCAATGGAGCCACCCAACAATGGTCATGAGATGCCCAGGAAGGAAGAAGATATACAAAGAACTAATAAAAGAAGAAAGGCAAAAGAGTAAAATGTTAACTGAATCACCATCATATGCTTCGGTAGCAGCCAACAATGTTATAACGACAAACAGACAAGCCATCAAAACGCAACAAACCACAGGAAGTAACAACAACCAGAATGTGACACCAAATAACCAAAATGTAATAATGAACACGGCCCTCATATTGGCCAACATTAATGAGGCAGGGATTGTTCCAAAATACCTTAGACAAAATCTACGAAGCAAATGGGCTGCCAACAGTAAAAATCCGTAAAAGAATTATTTTTGCAGAGGCATTATTAGAAAAATTAGGACAGCAACAGCCAAGTACAGAAACCCGAAATCAGGCTGACAAGAGTGTGAGAATTATGATATTTCACCAGTACTCTGGGGAATTAGAAGATAATGAGTAAACGAGAAATATGAAAGCAAAAGAAAAGGCAGAGAAATACCCAAGCAATAACACCAGACAGAAGACCAGCTAAAATAATGGTAACCAATGAAAGTGAAATTAAAGCAGCGGGATACTATGAAGAAAACAAACCCGCAAAGAAAGAAAAAAAACTCAGTATGAGCATATATGCAAGTATACATACAGCAATGCCAAGCAAACCATCAAAAGAGAGAATGATCACTATGATATTCTCAACAGGCAAGCTAAAATATGGCTATACCGGAGATGTATCTAATGACGATCTGTCACAGATAGAAATCACGAAAGTGAATGAAGAAAAATTCCAAAGCATCGTGATAGCTCACCGGAATCCAAGACTACATACAACCAACTAGATAAAACCGATAACAAATAAGACTTTTAAAAAATGGAGAAATTGGTGATAATACAACATAATGTGCTGAAATGGACCTTCAATAGAGGTAGAGAACTAACTGATAACCACAATCTAATTCTCCTTGATACAATACTCCTCAGTGCTACTGGAATTGCAAACGATGCACCCATGAAAATCTATGGCTACAACGTCTATAAAAGGATCTGGACTACAAGCTACTAGATGATTTTACAGAGGATGTCCTCGCAGTGGAAGTCAGGACAAGAAGGGACTAGGCACCATAGGTACAACAAATCTTCCTCCGAGAAGACAACTCTTCTTCAGAGACACAAATAAAATACTACAAAGAAGATTGCTATTCTTCCTATCTGGGGGTCTGAATGCATCCCATAGTCAAATGGGCTATAACAGAAATAATGCTAATGGACACCAAGAGCAAGACCTAATAACTAGAGGAATAACCACACACCTAGGTCCTAAGTTCCCTACTTACTTAGGCCAAAATTTAAGTAGATCTGACATACTACTAGCAAACAGCAAGCCCACCTGAACTATGCACTCCAGCAAGGTGCTCTGACATCCTCGGATCATCTACCAGTCATCCTGACCTTAGCCACAAAATGCATTGTGATCCCTACTGCACCAAGAAATTGTTCCACTGAAGCAGATTGGGAGAAATTTAAAAACCAACTGTAGCTGGAAACCCCCAGACTGAACAAACAGCAAGAAATAAAAGACAAAATACACATCGACAACAAATTAGAAACTAGGTACAAAACCATTGCTAAAGCAGTTGATGACAACATCCCTTCAAGAAGCTATAGAATACTAAAAGCACCTGTGGCAAATGATCAACTGAAACTACTTCAATGGCATTTTGAAAATCTTGAATCAGCTTCAAGACTAAATGGATGGACATGGTAGACATTCCAAAGGGCAAAACAATTACCAACCCAAATCACAGATGAATCAAAAAGCCTCCACGATAGTCATTGGGAAAGGATCGTGAAGAGAGCAAATGATGTGTACTGACAGCCATCTGAATTCTTGGAAAACATAAGCTGACTACTACGTAAGGAAGGAGATTATGCTCCATATATAATTGATAATAACAGAAAAATATACCAAGATAAAGATAAAGAACAAGCATTTAGAGAATACTGTAGGAATACCTTCAGAATAACGGATGAAGAAAACAGAAACTTTGATAGAGAACAAGATAGTAGTAGAAAAAGAAAATATAACACCACATCAAAAAGTAGACATCAGCAGGTTGGAACCAGATAATCCCATGACGAAGCCAATAGAATTACATGAAATAAAATCTATCATACGAAGAAGAAAGAAAAGGAAAGCCCCTGGAAAATCCCGTATCAATTAAGAATTAATGCAAAATCTACCCGATGTTATGTTAGAAATGCTAAAAGAAATGTCTAATTAAACAATTAGCATGGACTACTTTCCAGACATACTTAAAGAAGGGCTGATAAGATTCTTGGGAAAACCGGGGAAGGACCTAAGACGTGAAAAATTACGGTCCAGTAACCCTTTTGGAACTCCCTGGCAAAATTATTGAAACAATAATAAAAAAACAGGTTAGTGAGATTCCTTAACGAAAACGTGCTGATAAATAAGAACCAATATGGATTCACAAAAGGAAGAGGGATTCATTTGGCCACTGCAGTACTACATGAAAACATAACACTGTCACAAACAGAAGGACTAGGTGCAATGTGGTCTCAAGGGACATTGCAAAAGCCTTTGATAAGGTATGGCACAATGGGATGAAATACAAACTGATGATCACTCCCATGTCAAATCTCATGGTGCGGTTATCGTGCAGTTTCCTGGACAACAGGAAAGCGCAAATTAAAATGGGTACAATAATAGGTCCTGAATTCCCACTACCAAATGGAGTGTTTCAGGGGAGTGCTTTGGCACCCATCCTCTTTAACTTTTGTATGAGAGATGTCCCTGCCCCCGCTACAGGTTATCACCAAATTATATTCGCAGATGATCACACACAAGCAATAACGTATCCAAATAAAAGAGGTAAAAATATGCTAGCCCTAAAAACAGCAAGGTAAAGAGAAGATAAACGAATGTGAGCAAAAAGGTAAAATAGCTACTAGCCAAGAAAAATTCCAACTGCTATCTGTCTATTCAGGTTTAGAAACGTACTTAACATTATATAAAGCACTGTTAAGACCACAGTTGGAGTACCCATCAGCAATACTAGTAGCAACATCCAAAACCACAATGATGCAGTTACAAGCCATCCAAAATACAATCATAAGAAAGGGATACAAAGAATTTCCACCTTACTACACAATAAGAGAATAACATGGAAGAGCAACGATGGAGAGCTTCAACTGTAGGATTCATAGATTAGCCAATAGAACATGGGACAGAATGGCTGAGATGGATGATTACCTCATGGAGAGGAGCAGAATGCAAACTGAGGGAGGAAGAAGGGACCTCAAGACATGGCCAAGATTAGGGCCTAAGATAAAAGAAGTGTCACCTGATCCAATCTATGTGAGCTAAAAAAAAAAAAAAAAAAAAAAAACTCCCTCCCCTCAAAAAAATACGTATGTATAAGTGTGTTGAAAAAAAATCTATGCATAAGTGTGTGAGAATACGTGAGTGTATGTATGTGTTGTGTGTATGTGTGCATGCATAGTGAAAAAAAATATGTAGATATGTGTGTGTGAGAGTTAGTAGTAATAACTATCCCCACTGAGTTCCTAATTCCATCACTAATTACAGTGTATTGTTATTCCTTGACAAGAACAACTATCTTGCCCTGTATATGTTTAATCGCAGTATTCAGTAATAAATACCTAGTTCCTTATACAATAGACAAAACAGCGTAAATAAATTAAATTGCACATCTAAACTATAGAAGCAATCTAATCATCTCATCATCGGCACCACCCATCGCTGAGGCCAAAAAAAACAAAATCATCATCATCATCACCCCCTCGAGACCCAACCATCTCATCAAAAAATCATCCATCAAACTCACTCAAAACAAAGAAAAGGGGTTTGCCCCTTCTATTCACTACTAATACTAGTTCCTCGTTGGACGAGTCGGTTACTTGCTCAACTACCGATCTCTCGGTCCGGGTTCGATTCCCTTCTCTGCTAACAGGGAATCAGCGGAATTTATTTCTGGTGATGGAAATTCATATCTCGATGTGGTTCGGATCCAATAATAAGGTGTAGGTCCCGTTGCTAAGTAGCCAATTGGTTCCTAGCCACGTAAAAATATCTAATCATTCGGGCCAGCCCTATAGGAGAGCTGTGAATCAGCTCAGTGGTCTGGTAAAACTAAGATATACTTACCTTTTAACTACTAATACTTCATCAATTTCATCCTTTACTCTCAACCTGTCCCCCTACCTCCACACCCCGTACCTTCACCCCTCACCCAATTAAATGCATCCTTTCCCATACCCCCTAAAGTTAAAAAAAGTCACCAAATGCTGGCAGTCCACCCTGCGCTTTCTAGCCTAGAGGATTTCTGGCAGCTCCAGAACAAAGCTCGTTACAATAAAAAGAGAGAAAAAGAGAGAGAGAAACCATACATGACTTTGATGACTATGGTATCATAGTTTATCTGTAAAATTGAAACATGAAAATATATACACTGATCTTGACCCTGCACTTGAAAATGACCTCCATAGGGGCTCTACTGGGCTGTTTAAGTAGTAATGAAAAAGCCGCTACTCGAAAACTAGAGAAGAATCTTTACAAGCGTAACGCTGCTGTAGTAGCATTACATTTAATAAAGTATTATTATTATTATTATTATTATTATTATTATTATTATTATTATTATTATTATTATTCAGAAGACGCATATTCATATGGAAAAGGCCCACAGGGTCCATTTTCTTGAAATTCAAGCTTAGCTTCCAAAGAATTTGGTGTTCATTAGGAAGTAGTAAGAGGAAGTAGAGGGAAATACAGGAAGAAGAGATGCCACTTATTAAAAACGAAAAAACAAACTGATAAATATAGATGATGAATGAACGTTACTGGTTGTATAGATGTAAGGAATTAAATGGTTAGATATAAAAAAATGAAAGACATTTTTTTGAATTAGTAAAGAACCTTTACAAAATCCATAAAATCTAACTGGAAATAAGGAGATTAAAAAGTCTTAAACAAACTAAAGTCTCTCCAGTTGTTGTAGATTGAACGTCATATATCCATGGCCCCTTTCCTAAAACAAAAAGTAAACACTTCATGAAGACAACAGCCTATCCATATCCTCATTTTTTAATTGGTTACCCTGATTTTTTTATCTCCATATTGGATGATCTACGCCCTATATAAAAATCAACCTTCCGTATAGGCTGATAGTCACGTTCCCAAGGAACTCTTGCCCCGTTCGGAGCGACGGTGATGGCTTCGCACCGTCAATAACAGATTTTCTATGGCCTTCTGAAGGGAACAGATAGCACGCTCACCAATAGATTAATTGGCTGACGACACTGTTCGAGGAAATTGAAGGACAGCGAGCTTACGGAAGTAGAAATTCATTAGCTGGTCAGATATGGGTAATAAAATGTTTTACATTAGTCCGGTTAAATAATTGGGAAAGATATACAACAAAATAATATGCTTGAATTGTTGATGCTTATAGTATATACGATTGGTTGTGGTGCGTTTAGATAATCTGAAGTAATTACGAAAGTTTAAATTCATTAAAAGGTCAGAAATTGACAAAAGAGAATTATACGTACGTCCTGCTAAATAGCTGGAAGAGATAAACAGCAACAGTTTCTTGCAGTGATAATGATTTTAAATAATAAGAAATACATATGATTACTTGTGATGATTTTAGGTAATCTAAAGCACGTATGATTTGTTGTGATGCCAGGGTTCTTTTACCAAATTGCGTACATTAGCTCACGAACTGACATTATGAAGTGGGATTTTGTCGTGTGTGAGGGGTCCCAACCAGTGGATACAAGTATATAAGCAGGAATTAAAAGACTCTTCTTCTTAATTCATTTGCATACGTCAGAGTGGAAGTCATGTAAATATTAAGACAAAGTGGCTGACATAAACGCGAACGCACGCAAAGAAATGAATTTCCGACAAAAAGAAAGGAAGCATACAAGAATGCTGCCGATCGATCGAGAGAGAGAGAGAGAGAGAGAGAGAGAGAAGGAAGCATGCAAGAATGCTGTCGACAGAGAGAGAGAGAGAGAGGGAAGCATGCAAGAGTGCTGCTGTCGACGAGAGAGAGAGAGAGAGAGAGAGAGAGAGAGAGAGAGAAGGAAGCATGCAAGAATGCTGTCGACAGAGAGAGAGAGAGAGAGGGAAGCATGCAAAAGGGCTGCTGTCGACAGAGAGAGAGAGAGAGAGAGAGAGAGCATGTCTAAGACTCTATATTATTATCTATAACGACCACGACGACACGCACCTACCCACCCACATAACAATCTTTAAAAAAAAAAAAAAAAAAAAAAAAAAAAAAAAAAAAAAAAAAAGAATGACACTACGTACATCCAATCCTCAACATGCTGGTCGAGATGCGACATGTTTGCTAGCCACGGTCCCAATTAACTCAGTGGAAAGGTTTTGACCTCGCTCTGTCACCATACTTCCTTTGATCTGAAAAAAACTCTCTCTCTCTCTCTCTCTCTCTCTCTCTCTCTCTCTCTCTCTGCAAGGGATCGTTTCATCGTCTTTGAATGAATTTTTTAAAGAACCATGTTTGCCGCCTTGAATGATCCAGTTTTTTTTAATTAATTACAATCGACAATTACAATCGCCAGGGCTTGCTCGTCTTGCACGAGATCCTAAAATTCTTAGCCAACAAACACTGACTTTTCTTCATATTTTTAGTTAAAGGAGTCAAACAATCCTGCTTCAAACAAATCGCAGTTGAGAAGGGATCACGCAACAGCGTTGCGACATCCGGAAAGGCAGACACAACATTATACGAATACGTATCTAGAAATTGATTTGTTTGGTTGCGTTGTATGTGCATTGGAAGGGGAAAAACATTGGTGACTATTAGATGTCAGAGTATTCTTTAGTTTGTTTTGTACATAAGATTTTTTCCTATAAAAATTAATGTACACTTTCACGCCACACACACACACACACACAAGTTGCAGAACTGTAGATTCGACGTCTTCCGATGAAGGAATCGTAACCGCCACCTCTTGCCAACTTGAAATATCCCGTGACTCCCATGCAAGTGCGTCTTGCATCCGCCTCTTAGAAGTACTGTAGAATCTTGATTTGTCCCAAAACGTATCCTGAAATGATCCATCGACGACATCTCGTCTTGGCAAAGGCGACTCGTAACATCGTCGCCCTTGTGAAGATCCGACCTCTGGCGCTGTAGATCCTAAGTTGTTTTCGCTGTCACCCTCGTGTGAAGTTGGGAATTCTCTAGTCATCGTGTGTCCGTGTTTCGTCATTAATAGGTTCTAACTGATATTTTGACAAATTTACATGATTTTAGAAGAAATAAAGTCTTTCTTTAGCACACGAATCTGTCATAAACTAATTTGCCCAATTTCATAGTCAATTATTAAGGACTAAAATTTTTCACTAAAATAAAATATTATCTTTATCTACTGACTCCTATTAAACTTGTTTATACAGCTAACCTCCATCAAACTTACGTATCCCAAGATAAATTCTACCTCCTTTCTATAATAGAAATCCTATGTAAAGTTACCATAAAAAAACCGCTTAATCCCGATTACAAGTTTCCCTCGTAGGAAAAAATAATAACAATTCAACTTTTCCCATTTCAAAATGTATAAGGAGAAAAAAAATGTGATTCAGCACTTTGCCATATAAAATAAAGTATGTATCGTTACGCAAATTGCTGTCGCAACATGTCAGTATCGACCCGAATTGGCCCCTTAAAATTCCTCGCCATAGAATGTCATAATCAACATTCCTGAAAACGGTGCAAACCTCTTTGTTATCAACTCCAAAAGAAAATATCAACAATTGGTCTCATCACAGCATTGTCAGCATTAAGCCACCTATGTCTAGTAGGTGAAAAGAGGGGGAATGGCTAATAATATGTTTAAAGTGTCATATATGATAGTCAAGTCACATAGCTCTCCTCGCTTAGAGACAAGAGGTGGTGCAGTACAAATCACATTCTCTAACCTGACTAATACGAGACGTTATGACACTTTTGGGTTTGGGAGTGTAACCTTAGTCAGGAGGGTAGAATGTTATCTTACTGGTTTCTTTATGGGTAGATTTGGGTGTTTATGCCATTATGACTTGTTAATCATTTTGTTCTATGTTATAACCAATTGCTTTGGGAAATAAATAGTATTTTTCTATATTTACGCAGTCTTAATAAGCCTCGTGACATCTTACAGACAGGACACCGTTGGCAAAAGGTAAGAGTTCCCAGTTTGTGTAGTTTAGGGAATAAGAAGGGGTGAAACATATGTATGCATGTGCTCAAATCGCACTTGTCTAGTCAGACTCGTAAACTCAGAAATCATCGTTCCTTCCAATGGTTCAAAAACCCAACATTAAACCCTCGATGGGAATCCTCAATAAATTTTTACTGATACTTTAGAACCACATTCTTCAAAAATTATGCTGAGGACATCATCGTTGTCACCTCAAGGGTACCCAAAAAATTGTCCTCGAAAACGTCTATTTAAAAAAACCACCAATTATAAAATATCCCCCACAGGCTAAATCCTGAGCCATCTGACCACCGACATACCCCAAAGTAACTCACTTATGATACTGCCACATGTATATAAAACCCAGAAAATCACCTAGTCGGGATATAAACCACGCAAAAACCACAGTTCAAGAATTATGTATAACAATTATATACCGCCAAATATAACCACTGGTGAATATAACCTCATAAAATACAACCCATTTTAGGGCCCCATAAAACCACAATGCGCAAATGCCACCCCCCAAGAGCTTTAACACCAAAAAGAACCACAATCACCACCTCTCTGGCTCGTAAAACCACAGATCACTACCAAAAATCATAGCCACAAAAAAAATCACCACCAAGATAGCCACAAAAACTCACCACCAATAAAACCAGGAATCACCAAATCACCACCATTGACCTCTAATAATGTTTCTCAACTTAACAGTAATTTCCCATATTTTTCATCCCCTTTTCCATCATGAAATAATTACTTCTGGTTTTTATGCCAAATCGCCGCAGTTTGCGTATAATAAGAAAAATAGTAAAACAATGAAAGGAAAAAACGTTACATTAAACTGATTAACCACATTTCGTTATCCATTTGCAAAATCTGAAAAAAAAAAATGCAACTGTGCGATGCTATTATGAGTTACTACTACCAACCTTTTTCAGTTTAGAAATGTGAGTTAATTTCGACCGACATGTCTTCTCATCTAAGAACACAAATCTGTTTCCTGTCTTTTCCTCAATAACTCTAAAAAGACCTTCAAATTTTGGACCCAATTTGTAATTTAGTTCATTTCTCACATTGATTTTTAAAAATACATTGTCTCCAACAGCAATTTTAACATCTAATGATTTCTTGTTACTTCTTTCCACCATTTCTCGGGTCAAAGCCTCCAGATTACGGCTGAGACAAGCATGTCTCTCCTTCGCTGTGGAAATTAATGCTTCGATTTTATCTTCTCCATGATGAGGTATAGTTAACAGATCAAATGTGCCTCGTGCTTGGCATCCAAACAATGCTTCAAATGGAGACATTTTAATGTAATCACTGACCATCGTGTTGATGTTGTGTCTAACAACATCTATATATCCGTCCCAGTTTTTATCATTTCCTCCTACAGTCTTCCTGAGAGCTTCGAGCACTTTCCTGTTTGCTCATTCACATAACCATTAGCTTCAGGTCTGTATGGAATAATTGTTACTTTCTGTATGCACATGACTTCTGCCAAACATTCTAAAGTCTTGTTTACGAATTCTCTGCCACTATCGGTGAAAAATGCTATAGCTACTTCTTCAGCTGTTTTATGTTTTAGTGGAAAAATTTCTACTATCCTCGTTAGTTCATCTATTATTACCAACAGGTACTTATTCGCACACCTAGATTCACAAAAATTTCCTAGGATATCCATATGTATTCTCTGAAAAGGTCAGCTTGGTATCGGATATAACCCTAATTTGCAGGAGGTTATCCTTGCGAGTTTGCAAGCATTGCATACTGTACAGTTTTTCACAAAATTTTCCACATCTTTCCCCATATTTTTCCAAATATATTTAGCATACACCTCATTATACATTTTTTTCTATCTCCAAGTGTGAAATACCGAACCTGCAATGTACTATATCCAAAACCACTGGAATTAGGACTTTCGGAATTACGATGTGTCGTGTCTCCATAACTTTCACTAGTCCTTTTTATATTTAATTTTCCTGACCAATAGATTACCTTCTAATTCTAAACCCGAAAAAGGTAACTTAAAACCTTTCCTGACTGATTCCCTCCGAGAAACGCTTTTGCATCTGCCAAAATTTCATCTTCATCCTGCCTTTGCTCTATGAGACTCATATCCCATTGTACAGAATCACTAGTAACTAGCGTAACTTGAGATCCTTCCGTATCATAAAAATTTCTACCACGGGCATCCACGACTACATTTAATTTGCCTTCTATATATTTGAGCATTGCATCGAAGTCCCTGATAGCATTTTAAAATGAACCAAACTTGATACTATTGCAAAGGCTTCTTTATCTACGGTAGCCATTAATCTTTCATTGCTGCCCTTTCTCCTATATTTCCTGCTATAAAACGCGATGGGATCGAACCTCCCATCGAATTTTTGCAAAAGGCAAGCACCTATACTCTCCTGACTGGCATCAGTCACTAATGTGAATGGTTTGCTGAAATCTGGAAATTTCAAAATTGGGTGATTCATTAACACGTCCTTAAGTTTTTGAAAACTCACTTCTTGCGGTTCTCCCCAATGATATTGAATGTCTTCCCGCAATACATCTGTTAGAGGAGCTGCTATGTTAGAAAATTCTTTCACAAACCTACGAAAAAATCCTACCATCCCTAGGAATGACTTAATTTCTTTCTTTGATTTTTGGGTAGGAAAATCTGCTATTGCTTTGACTTTATCGTCATTTACTCTAACCCCTTCCTTGGATATAACATGACCTAAATATATAATTTGCTTCTTCAAGAAGGAACATATAGCTAGCTTAATTTTCAATCCTGCTAACCTAAGCCTCCTAAGTACTTCCTTAAGCACTTCTAGTTGTTGCACGATCAAGTCTGTTGCAATTAATATATCATCCATGTACACAAAAACATTTTTACCCAATAACTCGTGCAAAACTGTGTTTACCAACCTGGTAAAGGTCATCGGACTACCCTATAAACTGAACGGCATCCTCGTAAATTCATAGTGCCCCTTGGGCACTGAAAAGGCGGTATATTCCTTATTATTTTCACAAAGAGGGACCTGCTAAAAACCCTGCGCTAAATCAATTGAGCTATAAATATTATGTCCTGAATTTCTACAAAAAGATCTGGTATGCATGCGACTGGGTAACGGTTAGGAATTGTCTTTTCATTCAAACGTTTTGTACCTTCCTCTAAGTTTACCTTATGTTCTAACACATTAGTCAATCCCAGTTTATCCCCTCATAAAGCTAGCGTGTCCCCAAATTCTGCCAAAAGCTCACTTACCGCTTCTATATGCTCTTTATAATCTGCATTAGCTAAAAGTTCTCTAAATATTTGCTTCCTTGATTGCATTTCTACCTCTGAAAACTCAGTTTTCCCCTCTACAATAGCCACTGAACCACTGTCATTACTCCAATTTTGGAGGTCTACCACATATGTATTCTTCTGGTATTTCCTAACTGTATCATTACAGTTCAGTAATTCTACCCTTGTAACACCAGTGTTTGATACACTGTTCACTGATGCAGTGCTAATAACCCTCTTTGTTTCTCGATGCCCTCAATTACACATACTTCCGTGGGTTTTTTCACTTCCCTCGGTTTGACTTTTACCATAGTCTTTGAACCTGGCATTAAAATAACTTCCTCTGATAAAACACATTTATATTTGTGGTTAGTACCTCCCTGTTCCACGATCCCATAAATATCACCACCCGTGGTTCTCATTGCATCCACCAAGACCCCATTGTTAGTATCAGTAATAATATCAGTATTAGTATCAGCATCATCACCCATAACGCCATTGTTAAACCCGCCAAAATTGTTACCACCGTGGCCGTCAATATCCCGTTTATCATTACCGACATCACTGCTGTTATTCCCCATATCATCAGTGCGGGTTTTGGTATCACCACTCCCCATATCCTTGGTATCATTACCATTAGCTCCACCAAAAGCACCCCCATTTTCAGTATTCCCCATATCCTCAGTTTCACTTGCGTACTTATAAGGGATAAAAACACCGGTATTCCATCCGTTA
>NC_061100.1:29336896-29341896 GCF_015104395.2 Macrobrachium nipponense
TTACCACAAAATGACAAATAGGTAACAAGCCAGTCTTTGGCTAAAATACTTCAACACTCACCCAAGCAACCAGACTATTTCGCACACTCAATAAAAAACTCCCGGCGAGCACCACGGCATCTTGCCTTTCTCTCGAAGACGCCTCCATCAAAATCCCCCCATAGACTTGCGTATGAAACTATTAAAGGGAAGGGCGCACACGCACATACGAACGCACACTTCGTTAGCGCCTCACGATTCTAGCCGCAACCAGTTTCACAAAGGCACTTTGAGAAGAGTTAATAAACTCAGTACATTGACTTGTCTAACCAAGCAGTTTTATCTCACGCCATCCATAGAAACTCATTGTCAGCTTCTCTCGGGTCGTCGCCTCTCACTGTTCTTCACATTCCATAGGTCACAGAGAACACACAGACAATATATTATTAATCAAAAACCCTAGGCCTTATATAGGTATAATTATATATTTTCTATCTATCTATCTATCTATATATATATATATATATATATATATATATTATATATGTTATTATAGATATATTATATATTATATATATAGTACATATATATATATATATTAATATATATATAAATATATTGAAGAATATACATATATCTAAAAAATCACAGTAGATGCACGTGACTTCATAAATAAGCGAATACCACGGGAAATGATAGTCAGGAATCCAAGCGCGCTTTCGTCTTTATTCAGACATCGTCAAGGAGCTACTGAGTAGCTCCTTGACGATGTCTGAATAAAGACGAAAGCGCTTGGATTCCTGACTATCATTTCCCGTGGTATTCGCTTATATACATATATATATATATATATATTATATTATATTATATATTATATTAATATAATAATGTATAGATATATATATCTATCTATCTACTATATAATATATATATATATATATATATATATATATAATATAAATATTACTATATATATATATATTATTTATATATAATAATAATTATATTATAATATTATATATATATTAGATATTCCACATTTATATATATTAATATATTTATTAATATATATATTATATAGATAAGTATATTATATATAATAATATATATTATTATATATTATATGTCTATCTAATGTATCTATAGATATAGTTAAATATTATATTTATATATATATTATATAATATAGATATATATATATAATATATATAGTATAGATATATATCTATATATTTATAATATATAGATTTATTCAATATTATATAATTTTTATATATATATATTTATATATACTCTATATATATATGTATATGATATCTATATTTATCTATCTATTCTATCTATAAATGATATATAATGTTATATATATATATAGTATATCTATATTTATAAAATCTATAGATATATATATATGTATATCTTTATAATATCTTATATATATATATCTGCATATCTCTCTATATACTCTCTCCCCATATAATCATCTACTCTCTATCTATAATCTATATATATACAGGGATTAGATAGATATTATCTATATATCTATATATTCTTCTCATATCTTTATCTCAAATGTCTCTCTCTGTGCTATATCATATATTATCTGTATATCTATTATCTAATATCTCTTACTTAAAAAATTATAATATAATATATTATAATAATTTATAAGATATAGATATAGATATATATATCTGTATAGCTAATAGAGATATATATACCTATATATATATATAAGATATAGTTATAGATATAGATATATATATAAAGTAAATAGATATATATATCCCATATATATTATATATATATATATATGATATATACTATATATATATATAATTATAGTATAATATATATGGTATATATATACATATACTACGATAGGATATAGATTTATATATAGATAGATATATATATCTATATCGATATATATAGTATATATGTATATATATACATATATATATTTTCTATATATAGAATATAATATATATAATCTATATATAATATATATATATATATTATATAATATATCTATATCATATATATGGATATATATATCTATAGGCTATATCTATTATAATCTATTCTTCTAATCTTATATATATATATATATATAAATATATTATATATATATATATATATATATAGATAGATATAGATATATATATATATATATATATATAATATATATATATATATATATAATATATTTATTTATATATATATATATATATCTATATATATAATATATTATATATATATCAGTAACATTCTTAACACGGTGAAAAATGCTGTCAAATATGTATTCTGATAGTCTGATTGGTTTCTTTGACTTTTAAAACCTAAATTTAGACAAAAAGAACTCATCAGTAACTCTGACACAACCAAAGTTATGACGATTTTAGGTTTGAAGAATCTTGTTGGCGGCCATATTGGATTTCGCTGCCTAGTGGAGTTAGCCCAAAATTTCGAGAGAGAAATGGGGGCTTATTGTTTATTTTGACCCCATAACCAATTAATAACCTTCAAAAATTGATCCAGAATGAATGGTCACAGGGTCAGTGGACGAGTCCTCTACTGGAATAACAACAGGCAGGTTGAGAGAGACCATCAGTAAACAATACAAAATAAACGGAATATAAACAGCCAGCTTGAAAGAGACTACCAGTAAACAATACAAAAATAAACAGAATACAAACAGGCAGGTTGAGAGAAACCACCAGTAAACAATACAAAATAAACAGAATACAAACAGGCAGGTTGAGAGAGACCACCAGTAAACCGTACAAAATAAACAGAGTACAAACAGGCAGGTTGAGAGAGGCCACCAGTAAAGAATACAAAATAAACGGAATATCAACAGGCACGGTTAGAGAGACCACCAGCAAACAATATAAAATAAACAGAATACAAACAGAGGTTGACAGTTTCCAAATCCCAATGCGGAAACCTATTTTCGAGCACATAAAAATTAGACAAAGTTTCGCTACTATGATCACACGTGTAGCAAGGTACGGAAATAAATTGAGGCTTTTTCGAAAAAAGCGTTCATTAGCATAAGCTATTAAACAAGACTGCCAGTTCTAGACCACGCGCGCAAAAGAATAGTAGGAAAAACTATATATATAATGCAAGAAAGTTTTACGATGCTATTCCAATTATTTCCTAAATTTTCAGCTAGTGTTTTGCGTTCCTTTCTTTTCATCAGCTTAGAATTGAAAAATTAAACCAAGGTTTGGTGGTTCCTGCCTGTCTATGTTAATCAAAAGAAGCCACTTTTTTCTTCTGAGATTGTCAGAGAAAAACAATAGCAATGCTGTCAGCGAGGTTTGAATTGCAAGGTAAGATTTCTCTTCGTTTTCGTCATCTTAAGAAGCAGAATGAGCCTGCTTGTTACCATCGACTTTTTTTCATATCTTTTATATATGAAGAGAATCATTCCCTTTTGTTGCTCATAAGATCCGGATGAGAATCTTTTTTTTTTCTCAGCATAGTTCCTCTGAGCTCATTCAGTCTTTTACGTTTCTATTAAATGTAAGTTGGAAGTTGGAGAACCTTTGCATGAAACACTCGCATGAACAACGCCAACATGGCTGTGAAAGACGCTACTAAAGCAGGACAATAGCCAATGCAACAACAATAACACCCAGGAACAACAACAACTGCGGAACAACGAAGTCTAAAAACAGAAATAAGAGCAATGGCGACAATAACAACATTGATAATCCGGGACAAAACCGGGTAGTGAATAGAGAGGAAAACAATTTTTTTTTTAATTTAAAAAAATGTTTTAAAATTATGACAATGTAAAATAAGTGGGATATATAATCAGAATCAAGACAATATGTTCGTTAAGAATACACACACACACTCACACACACACACACACACACACACACACACATATATATATATATATATATATATATATATATATATATATATATATATTATATATATATATATAAATGAAATTATAATAGCCACAATGCCCTTTTAACTTCTTGACTTCATATGTATCTGGTAAAAAAGTGACCAGTAGATTCTACATATACATATACATATACATATACATAATACATACACATATATATTGTGATGACAAGTTTAACCACCACAATATAAACTTGCAAAATTACTGAAACTGGTATTCACAAAACAGGATACGAAATTCACAATGAGTGAAATCGTACCACAATACCTCAAACCAAGGTGTACAAATAAACAATAGAAAAATTTCTTAATACATAAATATCAAGACAGAAATGGCACCTGAAGCTCGAAATACAAAAACAATATGAAAGCCAAATATCCTTAATTAAACACACCAAAACACACGCACAGAACTACTAACAGAATGCAACACTCAAACACAAAAAGGAGGGCTCCAGAAAGGAGGAGAAAGGCAAAATGAAGGAATATCCTAACATATACACACTGAAATAACATAAGATGGTCTTTGGCATATAAAGTCGTGATATCCCCAAATCAACAGATCTCCACGTCTGGAGACCAACACAGGGTGGCTGGAAGATAAGGACCCAATCACAGCGCTGGCTATATTTCCGTGAACACACAGACCGAGATCCAAACAAATTGTCGTATATAATACACATATAAGGGGGTTATAAATACAGTACAATTGGACAGCAAGGTCCCTTGGCTTTAATAACCTGACCAAGAACGTAGCAGAATAATCAGAAGATAAATCCTGAAGCTGCAGTCAAGTGCAGATCCAATATATATGTGTAGGGTGTAAATATCCTCAAAGCAGGAATCAATACCAAAGCAGCAGTCAAAGCAAGTCAATAAAGTGCCCGGGTTAAGATCCAGAGAACAACTGTCTCAAACTCCCACAGGAGTAGTACACTACCCCTCCGGGATGGCGGTGGTTGGAGAGAATAGACACGAACACCCTCAAAAAAAAAAAAAAAAACAGTCGTTAGCCAAAACGTTAGACAATTAAACCACCAGAGAGGAGGAAAACAAACTAACAAACTAATACAATATTTTTAACATTC
>NC_061100.1:29346896-29354396 GCF_015104395.2 Macrobrachium nipponense
CCCTGGATAGAATTATGCTCTTAGCACAACATTGATGTGATGATAACAGATCAATATTGAACTCCGAAACTCAGAAAAACCACAGATTGGAGACCCACTATATATCCGGCCTCCAATTTTTGTCTTTTTTAAATAAAGTTGGTTTCAGCAATTATTGTTTGAGGTCATTCCAAAACATACATTGTCTTCGTTGGGATTATAAGGTCAAGAGGCAGACAGATCTTATTTCTCTGACGTCGTCTGTTCCATAGTGTGATTAATTTATAAGCATTTTACCAATCAAAGTTTGTTCGGATTGTGAAGTGTGGCTTGTTCCTTAATCTAGTTTAATTACAAGGAAAATATGAAGAAACTCATTTGATCAATATTCCTTTATATCAATTTTTATATCTCTTAATACAAGAATGCATTAGCTTCAGCAGATATATGTCCATGCAGTACATACCTGCATACACACACCCGCACACACATGCACGTGCGCACACACGCACATACACACACATTTATCTATATATATATTATATATAATATATATATATATATAATATAATATGTACAAATATATATATATAATATATATAGATAATATATAGACATATCTATATATCTATATACTATTTATATATATATGATATATATATATATTATATATACATATATATATATATATTTATAAACAATATATATATAAGTATATATACCTATATATATATATATATATATATATATCATATATCTATATATACAATAATATATATATATATATATATAGATAGATATATAGATATCTATAGATTGTATAATATATCTATTATATAATTTATATTATAGATATAGATAGATATATTTATTATAGAGATAGATAGATATATAGATATAATATAGATATATATACATATATACTATATATATATATATATATATACATATATATAGATTATACATATATAATATATATATATATATATATAGATAGATATTATAGATATATCTCTATATATCTATATATATATATATATAATATATAGGAGTAAATGGAAGAACCCCATTATGTGTCCATTAGTAACCTGAACAATGAAGTAAAGAAAATAATTAGAAAATATGAAGCAATTTCAAAAAACTGGTTAACAGTGAGAAAGCCATTCTATTCAATGAATGTTGTATCCGTGAAAAATTGTGCCCTAGAAGTATTAAATATATATATATATATATATATATATATATATATATATATATATATATATATACCCCCCACTGGGACTGGGCGACGCTTAGGTACCGGGAGAAGTCTTAAAAGGGCAGGGACCCAGCAGTCCGTCCTCAGAACCTCCACAGAGCTAGGTGCGCTTAAAAGCTCCTGCTACCTTGCCCTGCAGACACCATTTCACCCCTTCTGCTCCCACTGCCTCCTCTTGGGAAGTCCAAAATATTTTTATACTTCCATAGTGCACAGAAATATCAGTAGATAACAAGACTACAAAACCCAGGATTTCCAGGTACTGTGAGAGTAAATTCCAGTTCAGCCTGTATTTCATTTCCATTCTTCCAAGGCAACTTCTCCCCTCCTTTGTTTAGCTTCTCATTCCCCCTATCTTGGTTCAGTGCTGTGATTACTCCCCTTGTGATACTAGTAAACATCCCCTAGTTAATTCAAGCAACATAATAGTTCCTTCTGTGAACTCCCAGTCATTTCCATCCCCTTCTGAGCGGTTTGTAAATTTGTTAATTTCATTCCCTCGCCTCAGTACTTACCCTAGGATACAATTCTTTGCAGACAAACACGGTGCCTGGTTGTGTGAGAAATTGGGAACCCTTTGGAGTAAGCCTTGCATTTTCAATAACCCTTTTGCGTAAAATTCTGAGCGCCGTGTCTGGTTGCCCCAGCCACGTGTTTCCGATGGATCGACAATCAACCACCTTATTAGTTCCTGGACCTATGTACATTAATGTAAATATAGTGCATTTAAAACTAAAGTCCAGCTTTTATGTAAATTCCTCCTTCCTCAGTAAAATTGGCCCTCTGCCAGTTTTTTTCTCTTTTCTTCGTTGTGATCTCTCGTTCCTCCATTCAAGGCCAGTTTCTTTTATTGTTAAATTACATTTTTTGGAGGGAATGAGGAGTTCAGAACGAAAATGGCGACCTTTTGCTAGAATCATGTGCATTTGCAGTTGTGTAGCGATCATTAAAACTGGTATCACAAAAGAAACGAATCTGAATTCCTTTAATATTTTTATGAGCAAGCGAAAGCAAGGTTTCCCAATTCTCCACAACAGGAAAAAGGTAAATTTTATTTTCTAGTTATTTGTGCAGAACTTGGTATTCTGACTGCCATTACAGCTACAGGAAATAGACCACGTCTATGCGGATAGACTAGAGAGAGAGAGAAATTTTGATCTTAGCCTCTTTTAATGTGCCATTGAATAAAGCACAGAGGTATTTAGGGAGTAAAATTCAAAATGGAAAGTAAGTGCCATATTTCATGAATTGCAAGTTCATCGCGAATCTCGCATTGTACAGATATTTCACGTTTTTTATGTGAATCAATGCGCTCACTCTCTCTCTCTCTCTCTCTCTCTCTCTCTCGCACGTGCGCTCACGCTCCTGGTCGCCTGCAGGTCTAAACAGGATAGAATTTAAATCCCTGGCCACATGTCTACTTTAACCCTATCCATTGCCCTGTTTATTAACAAAAGAATAGAAGAGTCAATAAGTAAGAAAAAAAAACAAAGTGTTAGTGTAAATTCTTAACGTTAGGATAAGGAAAATCAAAGGTAAACGTTTTTTTTTTTATTTTCTGTGCAGAGAGTAATAATAAGCGAAAATACTTTTGCTGTACAAACAAGGGCACATGTTACCCTTAGCCTAACTTTCTCTACCACGGCCTTGAAATTCTTCTGATTCATCCCTTCTGGCTAGCCAACCTGTGTGAAGGCCTAATCCTCCAGGGTTTTAAATTGGCAGAATCAGAGGGTCTTAGATTCGCAAGAGCTAGGGTACATGTTAGGGGTCTGTACAGAGGTGGTATATTATGCAGCGGTTTGAAATACGAATTCTGAGCATAGCTAGGTTGAAAGGGTAAGATAGACCAGGGATTTATGTTGGTAGAAAAAGGAAAAATAATTTTTATCCCCTTGTCGTCTTCATCCTCGAGACGATAAAAAAAAAAAGGAGACCCCGTATACGTACATTTTATATTATCAACTGCATGGGCCATGCTTTTCACGTTAAGTGTCCATGAAATTCGTGAGATTCTTTCTTTTTTATTTACAAAGCCGTATTAGCATGAGTTTCCGCGTTTACAAGGTTCAATTGCCACTTCATGACCTTTTCACATTGAGTTTCTGTGAAATTTGTGACCAGATTCTCTCCTTTTGATTCACAAAGCTGTATTCACGTTGAGTTTCCGCATTTACGATGGTTCGTTTACTACTTCATGACCTTTTCACATTGATTTTCCGTGAAATTTGTGACCAGATTCTTTCCTTTTTATTCACAAAGCCGTATTCGCGTTGAATTTCCACATTTACTAGGTTTATCTACTACCTCACGACTTTTTTATGTTGACTTTCCGTGAAATTCGTGACCAGAGAAGCTCAAGAGCAAAGAGAAGCAGCTGAAAGAGCATTCCAAGCAGCTGAGAGGGAAGCACAAGAGAGAAGAGAAGCAACTGAGAGAGCATTCCAAGCAGCCGAAAAGGAGAAAGAAAGAGCACATCAACTGGCTATGACAGTCTAGAGTGCCACTCTGGCACCTCCGAGGGCCATGCCCCCTGCACCCCCTCCTTCACACTCTCACCTCCTCATCTTGGGCTACCTCATTAGGACTTGGGACGATAGCGAACCCGACACCTGGCTCGATCATGTTGAGCAGGTGTTCGAAAACGTCAATCCATCCCCTCAGGAAGTGGCCCTCCTCCTTGGCAAGCATCTCGCTGGCAAAGGGCGGACTGCATTCAAGGCCCTTCCCATGAATAAGCGACAAAAGCTCACCCTCGTCTGAGAGGCAATCCTTGGGGCTTACGAGTTGACCCCAGACCGGTGGAGGCAGAAATGGAGGACTATGCCCAAGGAGGCTAACCAAACATGGACAAGGTAGGTAGCATACCCCTGGCGACATTTGCAGTTTTGCAAATGCCTTCCATCCTATTATTCTCAGGCTAGACTACTAGCGTTTTACTGCTGAGGAGATGGCCAGTAACACAGCACTGCAGGAGGCTAAGGCCTTCACAGAAGCCGGAAGAGGCCTGGGGCTGGAGGGCGCTAAACTGATCAATGGGGTGAACAATAAGCGAAAAGAAGCAGCCCAAGAGAGAGCAGCTGAAAGGGAGAAGGAGAGAGAGGCACAAGAGAGGAGAGAAGCAGCTGAAAGAGAAGCTCAAGAGAAAAGAGAAGCAGCTGAAAGAGCATTCCAAGCAGCTGAGAAGGAAGCACAAGAGAAAAGAGAAGCAGCTGAGAGAGCATTCCAAGCAGCCGAAAAGGAGAAAGGAAGAGCTGATCAACTGGCTTAGGCAGTCCAGAGTGCCACTCTGGCACCTCCGAGTGCCACGCCTCCTGCACCCCCTCCTTCACACTCTCACCTCCTCATCTTGGGCTACCTCATTAGGACTTGGGACGACAGCGAACCCGACACCTGGCTCGATCATGTGGAGCAGGTGTTCGAGAATTTCAATCCATCCCCTCAGGAAGTGGCCCTCCTCCTTGGCTATCATCTCGCTGGCAAAGGGCAGACTGCATTCGAGGCCCTTCCCATGAATGAGCGACAAAATCTCACCCTTGTCTGAGAGGTAATCCTTGGGTCTTACGAGTTGACCCCAGACCGGTGGAGGTAGAAATGGAGGACTATGCCCAAGAAGACCCCGGCACTCCATAAGTGGACAAAGGCCTCCAACGCAACATCCATTGAGGAGGTCTTAGAACTCTTTCAATTAGAGGATTTCCTGTCCTACTCTCCCCCTGAGCTTGTCACCCACTGGGTGGACAAGGCCCCTAAAACTATTTGGGAGTGCTGTAAATGGGCAGACGCCTATGACCCCCACCATCTGCTTCAGAGTTCTTTAAAAAAGAAAATATGCCATGCTCTCCCTCTTACTCCTGCTGCCACCCCTCAGCCTCCATGGAAACCTGTGTGTGGACATTGCAATAAGCCAGGTCAAACCAAGGAGCAGTGCCTTTCAAAGGTGGATCCTCCTCAGCAAGCTGCCACCACTCCCCCGAATGGATTGCCCAATCATTCTAATAACAAGAACAATGGCTATTGGAACAGAAACAACAGGCCCAGGCCTGATTTTAGCAAGAGTTTCTGTGACTCATGCAAAGTGCATGGGCACCCTGCTGCCTTGGCGGGATGCCCCAAGAAAGCTCCTGTTTCTGCCATTGCTATGGCCATGACGAATCCGTCAGCTCTAGGCCCTCCTGCTTGGGGCCCCATATTTGTCGCACCTCCCCGAGGTCGCTCTCCAGCCCACCAGGTCCGAGCTTTCGACGGCACTGGTGTGCAGGTATCCATCATCCGAGAGGATGAAATTCCTTACGGAGCTCAGGTTGATAGGCACCAATTCATCACAATAGAGAGCTTCAACCACATCAAGATGTTCTTACCTACTGTTCAGTTGAGAGTCACACGACCTCACCATTCTAAGATATGTCCCATGGCAGTAGCAACCTATATACCAGGAGGTTATGATGTCCTGCTAGGACAAGATTTTAAGTCTCCTCCTACCTTTATACCGTATCAGGGCCCCCGTCCTCACATAGCTCCAGACCCATTCCACGGGTCTCCAAGAACTACCTCTGCACAGCCAGTGCCACTTGAAGGTGCCAGGCAGTACCAGGCTCCATCCCTCATGGATGCTGAGATACATTTGAGTCCTTCCACTAAGCCAGGAAAGGCCTCAGTGCCAGTGCCAAGGCAAGACTTGAGTCTCCTTCCTGGAGCTCCAAGTCCCGGTCACTTTCCCTCCACTGGCTTGACCCCAAAACCCATGCAGGCAGTCCAGGAAGAGCCAATTCCAATAGGAATCCTCCAGGACACCCATGACCATAGTGGACACTCCACCAACGGTGCTGCCTCGCAGACCACCCCAGAGTTGGTCTTCAGAATGGATTAGCCCATCCTGAATACCATTACCTCATCCAATCCCCCTCCGTCAGTGGCTAACCAGTCCCAGAGTAATGACTCTGCTGAATCCTCTGCTATTCCTTGTCATATTCATTGTTATATTTCAAGAGTATTCTTTATTGGGATATAGCAAATTGTTAGTCTTTAGTCATGTCACACTTTATTTTATAATTAATGATTAATCCTCTGCCTGTCAAGTAAGCCTTCATGAATATCATCATTGGCAGAGTTTCAATATTGCTTATATTATAAGTCCACTCAAGGGAGTATAGAAGGCCCAGTAATTTATATTTGTCATTTGTCCTTGTCTCTGGCTTGTCTGGTCCATTCCAACCTGTCTAGGGTTGAAATGTCCTCTAGAATGGGAAGATGTTCACGATTTTAAGCCAGAACCAAGGAAAGTTAAGATTTCTTATAACAAGATTTATTCATCCTTGTCTATATGCAAGTTGCCCCTTTGAACTGAAAGCCTCCATTCTAGAAAGCTATATCTGCTCCCATTGGCTGTCCTGAATTTATCCCCCACAGGGATTGGGCACCACTTACAGGGAGAAGTCTTAAAAGGGCAGGGACCCAGCAGTTCATCCTCAGAACCGCCAAAGAGCTAGGTGCGTTCAGAAGCTCCTGCTACCTCGCCTTGCAGACACCACTTCACCCCTTCTGCTCCCCCTGCCTCCTCTGGGGAAGTCCCAAGTATTTTTATACTTCCATAGTGCACAGAAATATCAGCAGATAAGAAAACTACCAAGCCCAGGATTTCCAGGTACTATGAGAGTAAATTCCATTGCAGCCAGGGAATTGTTTTGCCTTTTGCCTGTATTTCATTTCCATTCTTCCAAGGCAACTTCTCCCCTACTTTGTTCAACTTCTCACTCCCCCAATCTTGGTTCAATGCTGTGTATACTCCCCTTCTGATACTGGTAAACATCCCCTAGTTAATTCAAGCAACATAATAGTTACTTCTGTGAACTCCCAGTCATTTCCATCCCCTTCTGAGCAGTTTGTAAATTTGTTGATTGAAAGAAAGTAGTGGGTCATGCTTGCCCACATGTTCCCTCACCTCAGTATTTATCCTAAGATACAATCTCTTTGCATACAAACACGGTGCCTGATTGTGCGAAAAATTGGGAACCCTTTGGAGTAAGCCTTGCATTTTCAATATCCCTTTTGCGTAAAATTCTGAACACCGTGTCTGGTTCCCACAGCCACGTGTTTCCGGTGGATCGACAATCAACCACCTTATTAGTTCCTGGACTTATGTACATTAATGTAAATATAGTGCATTTAAAACTAAAGTCCAGCTTTTATGTAAATTCCTCCTTCCTCAGTAATATCGGCCCTCTGCCATAGTTTTTTTCTCTTTTCTTTGTTGTGATCTCTCG
>NC_061100.1:29356896-29376896 GCF_015104395.2 Macrobrachium nipponense
ATATATATATATATATATATATATATATATATATATCTCGAGCTACAAATGTCCTTTAATATCTAATTTGCTCTACCTCGGAATTAATATATTTTCATATATGCTTAACGAGTACCTGAGCGTAACAGGTATTTGGAGGTGAGAGGCAGCATAAACTTATAGCCTCTTGCGGTGGTGGGGTGGGTTAAAGCTTCACTGTCGTCCTGGATTTGTTTGGTTTCGAGGGTTTGCGCCCGGGAGCCGACAATTCTCTTATTACCTAAAAAAAAAAATTCCCCTTCGGTTAAGCATAAATGAAAATATATTAATTCCGAGGTAGAGCAAATTAGATATTAAAGGGCATTTGTAGCTCGATGTATGTATATGAATCACTGTAATGTGATATGACTCATATATATATATATATATATATTATATATATATATATATATATATTTATATATATTTATTGTATATATATATTTATATTATTTATTTATATATATATATTATATATATATATATATATATATATATATATATATATATATATATATATATATATATATATATCATATATCATATATATAATATATATATATTATAGGAAACAGTTGACAATGGGTTTGTCTCTTTGCCTTTCGTGCAAAGGCGTCAGCTATCTTTCACACTTGAATTGTAATCTTGGAAAAATGAATATGAGTGTTCCTGAAATACATTTATTCTTGTTCTTAAAATCTTATAAACTTCTTCCACCCTTGAATTTTAGGTACTTTAGACCGAGACTTTTTCCTTAACGGGCACTTATACCCTTTGTCTTTAAGTTCTCAGCGCTTGCTATGTCACTCGATTTGCTTCTGGTCGCATCTTTCACAAACACACACGCAAACTCGACGCGCCCACCTCTACATACGCCAGGCGCCCTTCTTTCTGTGTTCTACTGGTCTTCTCTTCTGCTTGTCTCTTCCCTGTGTTGACCTTTATTGCGGATCTAATCTTCCTAGCACCGCCTCTGTGTTTTCCATTTTGATTATAGGAGGGGCATGTCCCAAAATAATCATTATTTGTGAATGGTTAATTTCCTTTTCTTCGAACACATCCTGTCATCCTTTCCTGTTGTCATTGCCAATCTTCTCTTTGGAAAACGACCCTTGACATTGGGTCTTTGGGTATTCTTGCAGGGCATTTGTCGAGGTCTTCCACAGGTCGTACCTAGAGGTCTGGCACCATTGCTCTGATTTGTCAAAATCCATAAGCCTGTCTTGTGAATGGGGGGCCCAAAATTTCTAGCTCATCCTCCTTTGAACAAAGGAACATTTGAATCCCTCAACTAAACATTGGCCAGGAGGCCTCTGCTGGAATTAATCCTTAGCACTCTGACTGACGTGTCAGCAGAGGCTCAGTGTCCATTAATTTTCTAGAGGTGGGTATATACAAATTCGAGAGAACCTGGTGCCTTTGTATAAGAGCCTTCGTTGTTAATGCTGTGGTCTCGTTGTTTCGCAATGAGTCATTTATCTGTAAGACGAACCCCTTCTCCATTTTCAAACCCAAAATCCATTATCGTGCCTCTCTCATTATTCCCCTTTTATCATTGTGCCTTGTGTATGTTCCTATAAGTTAATGCATTCTGATAGTAATTTCTTTGATCCTATAACAGCCTCGTCCAGCTGCCCAGTTGTCTCCGACAGCTCTAACTAAGCTGAAACAAGCATTTTACTACCTACAAGAGGACTCCTAATTCATGCTTCTTAGGACAACGTACATTTGAAATTTTATCTTAAAACATCAAACTGAAATTAAACTTAAACTAATCCTTGATAAAGTCACATTGGGGTATATAAATGCATTGTAAAGGCAAAATTGACAATTCTATCCAAGTTACATTAGCTATACTTAATCCTCTGTCCTATTCTATTTAGGTGGATATCACCCTACTTTTATGAATTTTGAAATTCGGTAAATTTCTTCATTTTCTTTTCTTTGTATATAACATTAGTCTTGGCTCTTTCAATGTAATGTTGCAAATGGGGCGTAGTCTTGATCTACTACTTCCTGGCAAGTCCTGAAGAAATATCCTTGTGCATTTGTATGAGTTAGCAAGTGTCTGTGTATATACAATTCTCTTTTGACTTCCTTACTGTGATTCTGAGTATCTTCTTGCACACTAAACTGTATACATTTATTGCTTAATATTAAGTAAAATTGGCAACTCAGTTAAAGAAACTGGATAGTGGTTAGCACTTGTAGGTTTCTTTTACGTTTATTGTAACAACAGTTGGTGAGTATTCATCAATTAGCATTTTAGGGATTGGACAAAGTAAATGTGTTAGTTACTCAACAAAATCTGATTCATTGTTAAAACAAATTCCCTTATCTTAAAATCACTTAATATTTATCTTAAACCCTTCTTCTTTATTCTCTTACCTCTACTAATGTTCTTATGAAACGCTTAAAGTTTAGAATATAACTACTTAGACTTCTTGAAATGATTAAATTACACTTCGAACTGTTGCTTACATATCCTTACCTCCAAAGTATTCCCGTTCTAGTCAAATAGAAGTAAATTCGATGTTAGTGGGCTTAACTTAAAAATTTGCTACAAAACCGACTAATTAAAGTAAGAATTGCAACAATAAAAAGGATTATTCCTAAGCCGACCAATGAAGGTAAACTTAGCAATAAAGAAATCAAATACATGGGAATTATAGGATGAATTAATGCGTTTGTTCTTTCTTTCACTGAAAAGTGACTCTTCTATTCCTTGGGTTATACCTAGTTGTTTCTTCTGGAATTACTTCGGACTCTTCAGTCACCTCGGGTTCTTTGACCTCTTTGGTTCTCTTGCCTTATCCTTATTTACCAAAACTCCTTCCCCTTCTAATGATTCAGCACATGTGGAAGGTATTTGGTTATTCATTTTCTTCATTTTTACTTTAGTCTCTTGTACATCTACGACCTTGTATGGCCCTGTGAATTTAGGGGCTACCTTATAGACTGGCTATTTTTCCCCATAGGCCGACAATTCCACGCTGGACAATTCCGCTTCTTACTTCTTTCTATACTATAGACTTCATTCCCTGTCTTGTAATCTACCGGTTTTAGTCCAAGTTGATGCTTGTCTATCATATTCTTCTGGGCTTCTTCTAGATTCTTGTGTAATTACTTATGAATACATTAACATTTCCGATTCTCATCTTCATAATGTGTTCAGAGTAATTAGGCTATATATTATGATTCAGATATGCATAAGAAAATCCGGGCTCATATCCCATCAAAGCTTTTATGGGAGTGGCTTGTGTACTTGTATGATGCCTAGCATATAATGATAATTAGACTAAAGGTAAATTGACATCCCAATTAGGATCCTGTCCTACTGTATGCCTTAATACATCTAACACTTTTCTGTAATTCCTCTCTACTAAGCCATTACTAGTTGGGTGATACGGTTGTATCGCTACCTTTTCTTCTTAGAATGCATTACAAATTTCTTGAATTAAGGAGGTATTGAATTCTGTCCCATTATCAGAGAGCTGTGGGACAGAATATCTGCAAAATATCTTATCAAAGAGAGCGAATGCACATTCCTTGGCTCCTTTACTAGTCAGTGGTATTAACACTGTACATCTTGTGAGTGTGTCAGTACATACTAGTATATTATTATTCCTTTTACTCTGGAATGAAGATTTGTGATAAGATCTATAGCTACTCTTTCGAAATAAGTCTGTGGGATAGGATATTTCCCTAGAAGTACTTCTTTGTCCGTTCTCCCTTTGTACCTATTGTATGTGTTGTAGCTCTTCACATAATTACTAACATCCTTGTGAATTCCCTTCCAATCGGAAGTTCTTTGTATTAATCTGACTCATCCTTTCTTGGGTGAGCTCTCATGTCATCGTCATGCATTAGCGCAATAACCTTGTTTCTTAGACTCTTAGGTACTATCCTTTTATGAAGCACACATAGAAATTGACCAAATGGGTCGTATTCGTGACACATCCAAACTAATACGTCGTCTATGTCAATTAACGCATCTGTCGCCCAAAATCTTGTCCCATTAATCTTACAAAAGTTACTGGGCTTGACTTTAAACCAAATGGCATCCTCGCATACTGATATCTGCCGTTACTAGTGGAGAAAGCAATCAAAGGTTCACTCTCCCCGTCCAGAGGGATTTGTAAGAATACTTGCAACAAATCTATTGTGGTATAATATTTATTGGACCCTATAGTGGCGATAAGATCTCGCATTGACGGCATTTTCAGTGAGCTTATTCAACTTTCTGAAATCAACAACTTCCCAATAGGTTTCGTCCCTTTTGGGAACTAGCAAAAGTGGAAAAGACCACGGGGATCTTGATGGTTCTATTATCCCCTGTCCATTCATTCTCTATACTTCTCTTTCAATAATCTGGGAATGGCTACTCTATAGGCTGGTATGTAGACTGGCTTTGTGTTTCGGTGGAATGTCTGTGCTATGCATATTTCGCCTGTATTTCCCAAGAGCAACTATATCCTTATATTCGCACAGTAAGCCTACGAGTTTCTCCCTAACAAAATTTCCCTTAATATTCTTTAAATGAGATCCTACCTTAGCCCCTCTCAGTTTTATGTCCTGAGCTGAATTTTCATTTGTTTTATTGATTGCTGCTTTGCTGCTGCCGCTTTCCCTTCTACAACTCGAATGGGTATGGCATATATTCTTCTGCTAAGTCTATCTCTGTGCCTTGTGTTAACCTAACCTTTCCTCCTCTGTTATTTGTAACCTGCAAGGCAATTTTTCCTCGTGGGCCAACAATTCCATGCTGGACAATTCAGCGCCAATTCCGCGCCAATAATTCAGCACATGACAATTCAGTTTAGAGACAATTCAGTTTAGAGACAATTCAGCGCATGACGATTCAGCATATAACCTACCTCATCAATTGCAGAAATAAATTAGTATGAATATTTTTGTACAGGAATATTTTATAGTATGTCATTTCAATAAATATTTTTGTCTACTTTTTAAAATTCAATGTTACAAATAAAAGATTAATTTGATGACTGTTTTCTTCGTTTTTCCCTTTTTTTTGTTTTTTTTTATTTATTTTGCAAAATGTCTTTGTGCTGAATAGTCCTTGCCATGAATCGTCATGCGCAGAATTGTCTCTAAGCTGAATTGTCATGCGCTGAGTTGTCTCTAAGCTTAATTGTCATGCGCTGAATTGTCTCTAAGCTGAATTGTCGACGCGGAAATGTCGGCGCTGAATTGCCCTGCGCGGAATTGTCGGTGCTCCATTTTTCCCTGTTTAACTTCATGTAAACTAGAAGAGTAATGTATTCCATTTACTTGAACCCTTCCAGTAAGTGTGAGAATTTCCTTACCTTCAAAATTTGGATTTACTGTACATTCTTGGATTTACTATACATTCTATCCACGTACTTTCCCAAGGTTTAAGTCTTAACTCTCTGTCTAATTTCAAGTAAGTTTCTTGATTTGATTCTAAGTGGTTATTGATCTGTTTTGAACTCCTGCTGCATTCTGGATATTTCCCCTCTATCTTATCTTTCTTTAGAACACTTTTCAGCGAAGAGTTCTCTGGAGTGTTGTTTCTTCTAATAATTTGCATAGAGGTATCCTAGAAATCTTACGACCCTTTTTAAACACAAATTGCTCTCTAGCGGCATCAATGTTGATCCCTCGTCTAGCCATAGTTGGGTAACCTATCAGCAAATGGGCAAAATCTAACTGCATATCTCTAGCTACCAGAACCCTCTCCTTTAGTGGAATTCTTCCTAGCTTAAAGGGAAAATCTACTTGTCCTACTAGTTTGATATCATTGCCCTTTACATCTGCGATTTTACAGTCTACCACTGGGTTCAAACTCATAAGAGAAAAATATAACCGATACACCTTTTCTGACATATTCTTAGGAATACCTGTATCAAAGAATGTGGCAATATGTTTCTCTAGACCAACATGTGTAGGAAATACCTGGCTATAATTATATTCATTCCCTACATTAACTTTGCTAACCTGTGTAGCTTGGCTCAAGTTTGGGGCTTCGGACCTTCTCTCTGTTATAAAGGAAGAGCCATTGTACCCATGTAAAGTAAATTCCCTGTTGTGTCATCTAACCTTGGCTGATCCTGTTGGTACCCATTTGCTTTCAGTTTGGTTAGTATCTTGATATCTAGTTGGGGCTGAATCCTATTTCCTCTAGCTGGTGGAGACTGACTTCGGTCTCCACTTCTGCCTTTCAACTAAGATCTATACCTATGAACTCTTGAGCACTATGCCCTGTTTTCTTATGAAGAGGGCAGAATGCTATCTCTCGGCTGTCACTGGCGTAATGTCCTTTCTTCCGACAGTTATAACATGTGACGGTTGAAAATCCTCTTTGAACAGTGTTACCTGGTATCCTATTTTGATTTCTAGTGGGTTCCCAGATTTAATTTGTCCCCTTTCCTTTTGTCCTATGGTGACTAAAGGTCTGTATATATGATTCCCTTCAGGTCTTCTACCTAAGAATTTTGCTTCTTCCTCTTAAATCTCAGCTATATCATCGGATGTCTCCTACTTATGAGTCATCCTTCCAATAGCTTCTACTGGAAAGCTACCAATCATTTTTGCCAATCTAATCATGGTTTTGACCTGAGTAACTGAATTTTTTGCTCGTCTCCATCTTCCTCTGTCCAATTTATGGATGTAAGTAAGTAACCCCATCCATTCACTCTGTTGAATAACTGAGAACTAAATCCTTGGTAGTGTCTGTTGTCTGCCTTAAAATGATGCATTATCCTTGCAAGGCTAATAATGGGATGTTTCGTCTACGGTGGAATATACTTTCCTAAACAACCATTTCAGTTCTTCCCAGTTCTTAAGTTTTCAGTACGTCTTGGAATGGACATATCGTTCTAAATCTCCTCCTGCTTACAGACCAAGATAGCTCTTGGCTTCAATAAGTCTTCCCTATCTGTCCCTGTTATGTTGCTTAGGCGTATCCCTGCTCGTTCTATCCAATTTTCTAAGTTACAGGCACCCTGACCTTCCTTTCCTCCACAAAATTTAGCTATTTAGTTAACTGCATGTCCCTGATGTGTACCTATTACTGCTGCGTCTGAATTAGTTGACTGTCTTCCCTCAACCATGGCTAATTTTCTTGTTTGATTTCTTGTGTGCACTGGATTTCATACTTTCTTATCTTGAACCGATCCCCTTTTGACCATTGACTCGTCAATGGAAAACTTTCTTAAACACTGAGTATTACTGAAAGTGCTAAAATCATGGCAGTAATACTTCGAAAAAGAAAAAATAAAACACTTTAGTCTTACGTAAAGTAATTGATCACCCAAAAAATTCCACAGAAAATATTCTTAAATTAAATTTCTAAGTTAACGATCGGCACTGTTAAACAACCACAAAACCCTTTTAACAGCATTGGCAGAATGATACTAAACTCTACCTCATTTTAAAGTGAACATTAACGGGACACATCCCGAAAATTACCCATATTATCCTGAACGCTCTTTAAGCAAATGAAAAGAACAGATTATGACATTCACTTGATATAGAAAATAAAAGTATAACCTTCCGCTACTGTTAAAAAGAAAAAAATATTAACTACTTAAAATAGCATAAAATGACACAACTAAAATTCAAAGTTGTAGGGACGGCATGTCGCCAAATCTCCGACCTTCCTCTGTACATACTTTTTATACCATGTACTAAAATGAAGAGCATTTCACGGCCTATCCGCCGATATATATATATATATATATATATATATATATATATATAAGATATATATATATATATATATATAATATATATATGTGTGTGTGTGTGTGTGTGTGTATATAATTTATATATATATATATATATATATATATATATATATATATATATATATATATATATATATATTAGTTATATATATGTATATATATATATATATATATATATATATATATATATATATATATTATATGATATATATTATATTATCTATATATATATATATATATATATTATATATATAATATATATATATATATATTTATATTAATCATGTAAAAATGTATTCTCTGCACAAAGATATATGTATATTTGCAGCTGCAAAGAAACACAATCGCAGTGGGGACTCGTCCCTTTTTGTATGTGCATGCCTGACAGACACTACGTTTCCATCCGCACTGCTGCCTCATATACAGCCATCTCTGTTCAATAAAGTAGAGCTTTCTCCTTGTCTGATTCCAGTCCTCACAACTGGTGACCTCCCAGATTAGGACAGTAGCAGCTCAGGCCACCTACCCCAGAAAACCTTTCAAGGACCTATACGGCACTCAGTCTAGGTTCTCTGATGCTCCTATCCGCAGTCAACCACAACGCCATTAGCATACTCAAAATGGCACATCTACAGGAGTGTTTTGTTGTTTATCTCACGGTTTGGCCCACCATTTCAACACCTGTCAACCGTAAGGGTGAGCTGGCAGACATGGAGAACTCAGCTCAAAACTGGGAGCTGTCCATCACAGTTCCTTCTGGTTCTTCGAAACCCCGACCCGTGGCACGATCCATGCTCTCCACAGGTGGTCCCTCAATGCCCCGACCCATACCCCGAGCAACGTCCTTGCACATCACCACTGCACCGGCGGAGCCCCACTCCATCAAACTGCCGCTCTTCTCCAGACAGAATGTCGCAGCCTGGCTACACCACATGGAGATCCAGTTCCAGCTCCACAGGATCACAAGGGAAGAAACCAAGGCAGACCTCATCGCTGCAGCCTTCCTGGAGGACGTTTTCAACTGCCTCACCCCCTGGATGGCCAGCCAGCCTGGAGCGCTGCCCTACGAAGACCTTAAGACCCAGCTCATCCAGGCCTTCTCCCTCCCAGTCCCAGAGAGAGAGCCGCCCACATCTTCGACCTAGTGGTCAACCCCATGACCACTGCGGACCCGAGGCTAGCCTGGCACAAGCTCCAGGACCTGGTACTACTGCCGGAGGTGGACCACCAAGGATGCATGAAGGAGGTAAGCCTCCTTAGACAGCTCTTCCTCTGCCAACTCGTGCCCCAGGTCCACAGCCAGATCCCCGACGCAGAAGACCTGGACATAGAGAGCCTGGTGGAGTGGGCCTTCAGCCTGTTCACCACCACCCAGGCTGCAAAACTCTCCATTCCACTGTCAGCCAACATCCTGCAACAGGAGGAACCTGAGGATGCAGGGATCAGTGCAGCCTTCCAGAGAAGGAAAACCTCGCAACCCCACCAGGACAACAGTTGGTGCCGCTTCCACCAGAAGTTCAGCAGTAAGGTGAGGAAGTGCAAGCGCCCCTGCTCCTTTGTGCCTCCAAAAGACGATGGAGGTAGCACCCAAGGCCACACCCCCTGGCAGCGGCAGTAATGAAGTCTCACCCCAGAGGATTTTATGTCGAAGACACCATCCCCAGCCACAGATGTTGGTCGACACTGGTGCCATACAGTCGGTGTTCCCGCCGTCGGCACAGGATCGCAGCCACAACCCCAATGCCCCAACAGCCCTCGTAGCGGCCAACGGAACCCCCATTCGCTCCTATGGCACCAGGACCCAAACGATAGCATTCCTGGGCCAGACCTACATTGGCCCTTCGTCATCACCAACGTATGAATCCCTCTCCTGGGGGCGGACTTCCTAGCCCACCACAGGCTCTTAGTGGATTTAGCCTACCAACGCCTCTCAACACCAAGACCTGCCTCTCTTGCCACTCACCACAGGACCCAGGGTACCCACTATCTGCTCCATTTTTTCCCGACAGGTACGCCTTCCTCCTACAAGAGTTCCCGGACGTCTTCCGACCTGAGCTTCACCAGGTGGCAGGGGCCGTGCCCAAGCACAGTGTATACCATTACATCAACACCAAGGGCCCCCCAACGCACGCCAAGTTCCACCGCCTCCTAGCAAAGCTCATTCAGAAAGCCAAGAACGTGTTCATGGAATTGGATCAGATGGGCATCTGTAGGAAGGCTACGAGCCTGTGGGCATCCCCCCTCCGCATGGTGAAGAAGGCAGATGACACGTGGAGGCCCTGCGGCAACTACCGCCGCCTGAACCTCGTCACCACGCCCGACAGTTACCCCCCTGCCAAACATGCAAGACCTCACTGGACCTCTCCATGGAGCAAAAATCTTCTCTAAAATCGACCTCTTAAGGTCCTATTTTCAGGTTCCTGTCCATCCCGATTACATTCTAAAGACGGCGATCATAACACCCTTTGGGTCCTTCATGTTCACCTTCTCCAACTTCGGCCTGTGAAATGCTGGAGCCACCTTTCAGCGCCTTATGGACAGCATCCTTGGGGACGTACCTTCTGCGTCTGCTATGTGGATGACATCCTTATATTTTCCAGATCACCGGAAGAGCACCTGAACCACGTCCGGGCCGTCCTTAAGTGCCTGCAGGAGAACAGGCTTGTCATCCATTTTGACAAGGGCACCTTCGGTGCGGAGAAGGTGGATTTCCTCGGCCACGAGATCACCCCAGCAGGAGTACATCCCATGGCATTGAAGGTGGCTGCAGTGGAGAAGTTCCCGACGCCAGCAACAATCAAGACCCTCCAAGAGTTCATCGGGATGGTGCCAATGCAAGCAACACCGTATGCAGTGCCGTCCTGGAACAGCTGGTCAGTGGGGTCCCCATGCCATTAGCCTTCTTCAGCAGGAAGCAGTAACCTGCTGAGACCTGCTACAGCACTTTCAACCTCGAGCTCCTGTCTACCAGGCCGTCTGCCACTTCAAGTAACTCTTGGAAGGCATCCTATTCACCACAGGGACGGACCATCAGCTGCTGGTCCATGCGGGTGACGCTTGGTCCACAAGACAGCAACATCACTTCGAGGCCATCTCCGAATTCAGGTGCGCCATTGAGTAGGTCCCCGGTGGAAGGGACCCCATAGCCAACACCCTCTCGGGGATCGAGATAAACTCCCTGCCCCTTGGCGTGGACTATGAGGACCTAGCGCATGAGCAAGTCTCCGCTCCAGCCCCGAAGTACCAGCCTACCAGACCACCATCAGCGGCCTCCAATGGGAGGACATTCCCTTCGGCCCTTCCAAGAAGCTCTGTAACACCAGCACCAGCCACCCACGCCCCCGGATACCCACCTCCCGGAGGAAGCAACTATTCAATGTGATCCATGGTCTCTCGCACCTGTCACCCCGCACGACAACCAGACTCATGACAGAGAGGTTTGTTTGGCACGGCATCAAGAAGGACTCCCAGGAGTGGGGCAGGAACTGCATTGCATACCAGAGCAGCAAGACAGGAAGGCATACCGAATCGGGAATAGGCACCTTCCCTCAACCCAGGTTGAGGTTTGGGCATATTCTCGATGTCATCAGGCCCCTTCCCCCATCTGACGGTGCCAGATAACTCCTGATGGTGATCAACCGGTCCACCAGGTGGCCAGAAGCCTGTGCCGAAGCCCTCCTGTCCAGCTGGATCAGCCACTTCGGACTTCCAGACGACATCACTACAGACCAGGGAACTGCCTTCACCTCAGAACTCTGGACCTCCATGGCACGCCTGATGGGGACCAAGCACCATACGATCACAGCCTACAACCCCACAGCCAACGGCATGGTGGAAAGGACCCACCACCACCCCAAGAGCCAACAGCGACCCGCCACCAGCAGAGAAGGTTTACAGCGAGACCCTGACAGTGCCAGGTGAATTCTTCCCTGCCTGTCTCAATTGGCAGCCGTGAGGACTGGGTCCCGATAAAGAGACTGAAGTCCACCATCGTTCCCTACAAAGACGACCCTGCAGAAGGCCATTGCTGGACACCGCCTCAGAACACAACCTCTCAGGAATCCGACAGCACCCCCAGACATCACTAGGGCTGCCCAAGGAAAGCAGTCGAAGCCCCCAGGCCCACCACAAGGGGCAGCATCCTGCTCTCCAACTCACCGGATGACAAGGACCCAGAAGACGTCCCCTGACGGATGGAATCTCAAACCCGCGGATTTCTCCAGCTCCCTGTAAGATTTCGCTGACCATCAGCCAATCATTATTACCTAATCATTGTCTTGTGGGGGGGGGGAGTATTTCTAAGGACGGCATTTCGCCAAATGTCCATCCTTCCTCTGTACATACTTTTTATACCATATACTGAAATGTAGAGCATTTCACGGCCTATCTGCTGATATATATATCATATAAAAATGTACTCTTTGCACAGATGTATGTATATATTCTGCTGAGAAGAAACACAATCACAGCGGGGTCTCATCCCTTTTTGTATGTGCGTGCATGTCGGACACTACGTTTCCATCTGCACTGCTGCCTCATGTACAGCCGTCTCTGTTCAATAAAGTTAGTTAGAGATTTCTCCTTGTCTGATTCCAGTCCTCACAAAGTTATGGGTTAGTAAATACAAATGTCCGGGTAAAGTCTTAGTAGCTTGATTAGTTCTAATTGGAGTAAATTTAAAAATATCATAATATTTCGTTGCCAATAAAAGTTCGGTGTGTATTTAATCTCAAAGTACAAGTCTATGTATCTTAAAATTTATCAAATGGAATCATAAAAATAGTAATCGACCTTTATTTTTAACAAATGTAATGTCTTACTTGTTTGTATATGTGAGGATGTTTGGGGACCTATCCTTTGCAGTCTTCAGATCCAGGCTTCGTCTATCGGCACGATTCTTGGATGCTTTACTGGGATGGCGACGGGAAAATGTAGCTTCTGCGTCGAGTCTCTCTCACGTTGAGCGGCGGGAAAATTTGATACTTTTTTCGTATTGACTGCTGCATATTTTCTTGAATTTCTTCTTTCTTGAATGCTTAACCCATATCCGATTTCTTCTTCCAGGGGGAACTTCTTTAAACTGTCTGCTTCTCGGAGTGAAGTTTTTCTCGTGTGGAGTGATTTTTTTTTTTTATTATTGGTGGAGCACTTATAATTGATCACTGTCTTTATAAGGAAACAGTTTACTTTTTCTTGATATTGTCTGGTTATAATCTTCACTTGCAGGCTGAAAGTTCATCACATTATGAGGCACACCATTTTACTGTTGTAGGAAACAGTCTAAGGTAACGATGGTCTCGAGCGCTACTGGTGTTGACAATGGGTTTTGTCTCTTACCTTTCGTGCAAAGATGTCAGTTATCTTTCACATTTTAATTGTAATCTTGGAAAGATATTCCCGAAATACATTTATTCTTCCACCTTTGGTTTTAGGTACTTTAGACAGAGACTTTTTCCTTGACAGGCACTCATACCTTTTATTTTTAAGTTCTCAGAGCTTGCAATGTCACTCGATTTGCTTCTGGTCGCATCTGTCACAAACACACACAAACTCGACGCTTCCCCCTCTACTGACGTCAGGCGCCCTTCTTTCTGTGTTCTGCTGGTCTTTTCTTCTGCCACCTCTCTCTCTTCTGCTTCTCTCTTCCCTGTGTTGACCTTTATTTCGGATCTAATCTTCCTAGCACCAACTCTGTGTTTTCCATTTTGACTATGGGAGGGGCATGTCTTTAAATTATTATTATGTGTGAGTGGTTAATTCCCTTTTCTTCGAACTTGTCCTGTCATCCTTTCCTGTTTTCATTGCCAATCTTCTCTTTGGAAAACGACCCTTGAATGTGGGTCTTTGGGTATTCTTACACGGCATTTGTCGAGGTCTTCCACAGGTCGTACCTAGAGGTCTGGCACCATTGCTCTGATTTGTCAAAATCCATAGGCCTGTCTTGTGAATGGGGGGCCTAAAATTTCAAGCTCATCCTCCTTTGAACAAAGGAGCATTTGAATCCCTTCACTAAACATTGGCCAGGAGGCCTCTGTTGGAATTAATCCTTAGCACTCTGACTGGCGTGTCAGTAGAGGCTCAGTGTCCATTAATTTTCTAGAGGTGAGTATATATAAATTCGAGAAAAACTGGTGCCCTCGTATAAGAGCCTTCGTTGTTAATGCTGTGGTCTCGTTGTTTCCCAATGAGTCGTTTATCTGTAAGGCGAACCCATTCTCCATTATCAGGCCCAAAATCCATTATCGCGTCTCTCTCATTATTACCCTTTTATTATTGTGTTCAGATAATAATTTCTTTGATCCTATAACATATATATATATATATATATATATATATATATATATTATATATATATATATATATATATATATATATATAGATAATACATATATGTGTGTGTGTATCTGGACACACACACACACACATAAATATATATATAAATATATATATATATATATATAATATATATATATATATATATATTATATATATGCTTAAAAAATCACAGTAGATGCACGTGACTTCATAAATAAGCGAATACCACGGGAAATGATAGTCAGGAATCCAAGCGCTTTTCGTCTTTATTCAGACATCGTCAAGGAGCTACTCAGTAGCTCCTTGACGATGTCTGAATAAAGACGAAAGCACTTGGATTCCTGACTATCATTTCCCGTGGTTATTCGCTTCTTATTATATAATTATATTATATTATATTATATATAATATAAATATAATATAATATATATATATATATATATATATGTATGTATATATGTTGTCCCCTCCTCATGCAGGATGAGGGATATAAAATTTACCTCTTCGAGGTATTTTGGTAGCCATATCACTGAGCGACTTTCTCTCTCTTCTCTCTCTCTCTCTCTCTCTCTCTCTCTCTCACACACACACACACACACACACACACACACACACATCACAATTACCTAAGGTAGCTAAATCTCACTCGTGAATTACAAAAATATATTTATTTAAGAACAAAAGGATTAACTAAATTAGTCAATTTCTCAAAAAATAAAATGGTTGACTGAATAAGTTAAAACTCAAAATCCAAATAATGCAAAACTTATTCAAACAGAAAACCCAAATAACCCTGGGGATCAGACAAAACCTGTCCACCCCTTTCTCTACAATAACTAACATTAATTTAGTCATAAAATAGGCAACTAGAAAAGTCATGCACAGTAACACCACTCCATTAGGGGAAATTCCAATTCCCGGTTTTCCAGGTTATCAGACTGGCGCCAGACGAGCTAGAAACGTCTGTTAAAAAAAAAGAAAGGAAAGGGAGCTCACATAAATAAATTGCAAATAAACCAAAATGACATATATTAAAACGTCATATGGAAAAGGACATCTCTGAAATAAAGGTTTAAAATACGAAAAGACAAAGCCACACCCGGCTTAAAAGTACGCTTACCCATTTCAGCTGTGAGCAAGAACACTTAAGCAAAATTCGACTGTATATGGCCATTCCAAAAGGCAAGGCCGCTTCTCCGACTTAGGTGCTTCTCTGATTCGGTTATCTTACCCTCGCATTATGTAGGGGAACAGCTAGTACGTACACAAGCACGAACTTTCTCACAAGACACTCCCCTTCATATGACGTCACTGATTCGTCACAAGTTCGCTGCACTGGAACAGGTGCGTGACGTCATATACAACTCATTATCACAACCATTAAAATCTACCCAAAACCAGATCCTTGCTTCCGCTCATGCATGGACACAAACCATGGCAGCAACTTCCAACATGGCCCCACCCCAAGTGATGCGTCAACATTTCCGTAGCTCGCTTTGTCTTTGTGGGAGCTAATGCTGAATCTATCATTTTAAAGAATGTCATCACTCATCACATCTGCCTATCAACCATAGGTCAACAAAAAAAAACAATTTGAATATAATATATATATATATATATATATATATATATATATATATTATATATATGTGTGTGTGTATGTGTGTGTGTGTCTGTGTCTGTGTATATATTTATATATATATATATATATATATATGTTGTGTGTGTGTGTGTGTGGTGTGTGTGAGTGTGAGTGTGTATATATAAATGAATCACAAAAATTTGGAATGTGATGAATATATAAATGAGGCCTGCAAAGCCTTTCGACTCTCGTCCTTTACTAGGTAGACTGATATAAACATGAAAGTAAGGTGACACTCAAAGGCATACATGAAAGGTAGGTCATGTTACCAAGTTAAGAGTTCTCTCCAGTTGTTTAAACGAGTGTCATTTTGACCTCGTAAGATATATATATATATATATATATATATATATATATATATATATATATATATATATATATATATATATATAATGATGTGTAATATGCATGCATGTGCCACATACACTTTGACACGCATTGAGCAATTTCAACCAAAACTTGGTACACATATTTCTTAGCATTTATAAATAATACTGTGGGGATAAGACATCACTGTCACAAAGGGTGGATGTGGAGAGGGGGTGAGAAAGGAGTAAAAAGTAAAAATAACTGAAAACAACAGATATTACTGTCTAATCTGTAGTTTTTGAGGTCGCTGAGAGTAATAGTGACACTCCCAATGCCCTTGAGGTCCAAGTTCAGACCCAATAGGGATGGCGGGTGAAAAGGGGTGGAAGGGGCTAATGTAAAAATAACTGAAAATGACAGATATTAGTGCCTAATCCATAGCTTTCAAGGTCGCTGAGATGATTAGCGACACTCACGATGCCCTTCAAGTCCAAGTTCAGCTCCAATAGGTAGTGGTGTGAAAAGGGATGGGAAAGGGTGACAATGTAAAAATAACCAGAAACTATAGGTATTAGTGTCTAATCCATAGTTTTCAAGGTCGCTGAGATGAAGTGACACTCCTGATCCCATTTAAGACCAAATTCAGCCCCAATAGGAATGGGGTGAGAAGGGGTGGGAAGGGGTGACATGAAGAGGATGGCATGTAGAAATAACTGAAAACGGCAGATATTAGTGTCTAATTTATAGTTTTCAAGGTCACTGAGATTAATAGTGACACTCCCGATAGGAAAAGGGGCTGGGAAGGTGGTGCATGTAAAAATAACCGAAAACTACAAATATTAGTGTCTAATCTATAGCTTTTGAGGTCACTGAGATGAATACTGACACTTCTGATGCTCATTAATAAGTCCAAGTTCAGCCCAATAGGAAGGGGGTTGAAAAAAGGTGAAAAATAAAATGTAAAAATTTATGGATATTAGCAACTAACCCATGGTTTTTGATATTGCAGGGTTGAACAGAGACATTCCCAATGCCCTTGAAGTCCAAGTTTTGACTCAAAAGGAATGGGGGTGAGAAGTGGTGAAATATAAAATGTCAGCAACACTGGGCAATATAACTGAAGCAACTATCTTAAAAGGAGAGAGAGAGAGAGAGAGAGAGAGAGAGAGAGAGAGAGAGAGAGAGAGAGAGAGAGAGTTTACTGGTTGTCACTCTGAGTTTTCCCAGGTAGCACCGGATTGGTCAGCTAGTGTGTATGTATATATGTGTGTGTGTGTGTGTGTGTGTACAGAGGCTAAAGACCCCTTATACATTGCATAGTAGCATGACCAATATGAAATTCACAACCACCATACAAGACAATTACGAAAATTAATTTAAGCATTGAGTTAGACCCTGAACTACAAAAAATAATCTTTATTCAAGGGACTAGCAAGAGCCTAGTTATCAAAGGAAAAGCTAGATTAATGAAAGTTGAAAAGAATCAGGATTCCTCAATGGCCCGATGCATAGAAACAGACTGTTTTAAACAAGGTCTGGCTAACTGAAATAATTCCCCCAAATGAACGGAGAAATGAGATACATCTCTTCAAACCCAGACATATTTGTTCCACAAACTAAATAGTCACACAGTATGTGAAATAGTCTATTCATTTCGTAGATACACAATCAGGGCTTATCAAAACTGATAATAATTAGGCTCACAAATGCCGACAGACCGACAGAGTTCCTGTTAAACAAAATATGGCCTTCATTAGCACATTTCATGGATGAACAATAAATCTCATAAATAAAGAGTAAATCAACACAAATAAAATATAAAATACGGGGTTCACTACATCGGCACATAATATAGTATATACAGTCACTGAAAAAAAACAGATTAGTGAGGAAAAGTATCACTTACTTCTCTTATAGCCATGTTCTCAAATGCTACTTTGGTCTTTCACGCCACCCTCCATTTTCACTCCAAAGTTGGACCGATAGTGCCCAAAATATTCTATGGAAAACCCTCAAGAGAGGTGAAACATGACGCACGCATGAACGAACACTCTCGTGTGCCACACCTCTTTTCTGACCATTTTCACAGGGCAGCAATAAATACAGCCTAAACCTGTAATACATATATAATATAATATATATATATATATATATATATATATATATATGTATATATATGTATATATATATATATATATATATATATATATATATATATATATATATATATAAAGATTTCTTGCCACGAAGGAAAAAAATGAAAAAGCGAGATAGCCAAGTACTTTCGGTCCTGTTCGGACCCTTTACTGAGGCAAACTGATTTTACAAAGAACAACATAGTCAAAAGAAGGCTTAATATACAAACTGACACTACCAGATTAGCCATAAGGGCGATTTTCACTCTACAGAAAGGAGGAGCCGCCAGAGTCTAGCCACACCTTGAAGGATACCCGCAGTAAACAAGTGATTCTTCCAGAAAACAGTACATTTTGAAAAAAACACGGGAGCATATACAATTTAATATCATGAATTTTTACACAACACACGCATTAAGGCAAGAAATATATGGAAAACTTCATAGAACTACAGACACTTTGATTAGAAACTGGACAGAAAATTAAACAACCTTATCAACGACAGTGATTGGACCAATAATGCTAGAAGTGATTGTGTGGTGAATTTATCGAGCAAACAAATAAGTGATAATGCAGTGTGCGCACTATGCTTTGGGTTGTCTTTCTTCATTTGTAACAAACCCTCAGCTTTATCAATAGCGACATCTCTATATAAGTTTGAAAAATACTGTGACCTACCACAAAATCATTTAGACATTATCAAAGGCATGACATATAGTGCTACGCATGCCTACCATGAAAATAACTTCCCGCTCGCTACAGAAAAAGTTTAAAAGAATTGAAGAATGATAATAGCTTACACATTACCAAGGCTGATAAATCCAATAGTTTAGTGGTTCTTGACAAAACTGACTACATATCACGCATGCATACTTTACTAGAGGATGAAATAACTTACAAAAAAACTCGCAAAAAATCCGTTGGACCAAGTAATAAAAAAACTTTAATATCAATATCAAACAAATTTTTAAAGATAAAAAAGAACTTTTGTGTAAGTTAACTGTAAAGTGTCCCTCATTACCTTATTTATATGGCCTAGTCAAAACTCATAAGGAAAACAAACCTATGCGCCCAATTATTAGTACTGTAGGATCAATTGCTTATAAACTATCTAAATATCTTACTAAATTGTTATCCCCGCTAGTAGGAACTTTATCTAATTCACACATCCGGAATTCTCTTGATCTTGTGGAAAAATTAAATAACAGTGTACTAAACCCTAGCGATATTGTTGTCAGTTTTGATGTATGTTCTTTGTTTACAAAAGTCCCTATTGACTCTGTGCTAGAATATTTAAGTAATGAACTTGTACTGCATGAATTGCCTATGTCCGTTAGTCACATAATTTCCTTAATTAAGTTATGTATTTGTGATTGCAGATTTATTTTTAATGGAGAATATTACCAACAAATATTTGGTATGGCCATGGGTAACCCTTTATCACCTCTCCTTTCAAACTTATATATGGAATTTTTTGAGACAACACCTCCCGAATATCACACTTATCCCCTTAAAATGGTACCGATATGTCAATGATATCTTAGTAGTCTTACCTGGTGGTATCGATGTAAATGATTTACTGTCTAAATTGAATAATTTAGTGCCAGCCATAAAATTCACTGTTGAAACTGAAAATAACAATGTCATCCCTTTCCTAGATGTATTAATACATAGAGAATCTTTCCAATGCAAATTCACTATTTATAGAAAACCCACAAATAATTTAACATATGTACATTTTTATTCTGGCCACCATCTTAATATTAAAATTTCAATTTTTTCTTCTATGTTCCTACACGCTTTGCATATCACGAGTCCCAATATCTGGACCAAGAAATAGAATACATAAAA
>NC_061100.1:29381896-29401896 GCF_015104395.2 Macrobrachium nipponense
CTTTATGTATGGAATATTATGTATCTATATACATATATCATAAATGATTAAGACTGAAATGGGTTTTGTTAAGCTAATTTTCAGTGTACCCTTTTGACTTAAAAATTTGCGTTTGGGAGTGAATTCGGGGACATGTTGGAACCTGGGGCTAGTGGAGGGAATTCAGGTTGAGGGTTGAAACTTGGGATTTTACGTCCGTAGGCTTTGTGATTTCATCCGGAGTTTTTTAGGGAATCCAGGGGTCAGGGTTGAGATCAGGGTTTTTACCTTTGTAGAGTATGAGTAACTTCGGGGTCAGGGTTGAAATCCGAATTCTTACCTCCGTAGAGTTTGAGGAACCGGGGGGTTGGGGGTTAAAATCGGGGTTTTTACCTCCATAGAGTCTTGCGCAGCGTGGACATGACCGTGGGAAACCTGTGAAATTTCACACCTATTTGTTATATTCACACCTTTATGGTCAATTTTCACACCTAAAGGAGTGAAAAGTAATTAACACCTCATTAAAAGGTGTGAAATTTCACACCGAGGTGCTAACCCACAGGTAGTAAATTTTTCTACCTGTGGATTAGCACCTTGGTGTTGAGGGACTATGGGGTCTTTTCCCCTACTCATGACGATTTCCCCAGTGAAGCATTACAACAGTTTTGCGCTAGTTGAGATGAGATTACGTATTTATGCAGCCAAACGTGCAAGTCACTGATTATTTAGGCCACACCCACCTTTAACTGTTTTTACAGGACCTTCGACTTCCGTGAAGGCATGACGATTTTTGATGATTTATTTGCATTTTAGTTACGTAAGATTCCAACTTACGTAACAGGATTGTACTGGGTCTTGAACATGGATGCCACCATATATGTATAAAGTCTAACTACATCTATATTTTCCATTTATCTTCAATATATTCAGTGTTTCAGGCCCATTTAAACCTTCATCACGATGGTATGGAGTCTTTGGTGTTGGCTGCTTGTGTGTTGCACAACTTAATTTAGATTTGAAATAAAAGAAATCTTACTGCCAGGAGTGAGGCAGATCAAGAGGACTCGGTGACATATGAGGTCCATCGTGATTATGTAAACTCCACTGAGGCTTCATTCATTGGCGTGAAGCAATGATGTAATAAAGTGATAAAAATGCCTCTTCATACTTCAGAAAATCATGTTGAAAAATATTTATATAATTACCAAATATATTAAGTTGTATTCAGTGTCATATTTATCTGTAACCGAAGTTCTCAAATTATATCAAGAATACTAAAAATCTTTAACACAATATATAATTTACTCAAAATAGAGAATGCCTTTTTATTTCATATACTTCAAAACATGCTAATAAATTCAATTTGATTGCAATGAACTCACTAAAGAAAATCATGTTGAAAAACTAAATTTTGTGAATAAAAGTTAAACTCCATCTTTATTTATATTACAGAATATATTTTCGTTTAGGCTGTATTCAGTGTCATATTAAGCTATATCTGAAGTTCTCAAATTATATCAAGAATACAGAAAATGTTGAATCCAAAATATATTTTACTCAAAATTGAAAAATGGGGTAGCTGTGGGTAATTAATTAAGCCCTTGAACTATATTTATAGGCTGCCGACTCACTTGACACATTCTGACTCACTGCGCAGCCCAACTGTACACGTTGTGGGTTTGCCAAGTACATGGCATATGTTGTGCTGAATGCTGTAACTCGCCAGTGCTAGTTATAACTTAGGCAATCAAATGACGTAAGTCGAGAGGCCATTACGAAATTCTTGCGTGCTGCGCCATGATAGCGTGTTGTGCCATGATATGGCAACTTTTGACAGTAGTCATGGAATGACAACGGTTATGCAAGAGTCATCAAACTCAGTAACTTGATTATGATTTATGCCGATTTATGGCGATCTGGTTGTAATGAGAATGTAGTGGAGTCGTAATGATGAAAATTTCGGCCATTATGATATGCGTGGCTTGAAATCGCCAACGTGTGACTCAGGCTGAAATGACTGACAAAATAATGCTGGTATCCATAGTACCATTTTTGAAAGCCGAGACTGGTTGATGAGCTAGATCTTTTTACAGAAATCGCCATTGTTCTGAACCCTCAATGATATACTGCAGTTATAAGATACATTATCAGAGAGTGCATGGATCTACTGCTAGCCAGACATTGAAATGACCACCTCAAATTTACGGTTAGAGAAAGTTTATTATGCTTTATTTACCGGTGAAATGTTATAACCCAGGCAATGTATGAATATGGTGATGATAAACAAAAATAAAAGAACGCACACACTAAGCAACCATTTAGACTTGATGGTTCCCACATAACTGATGACAGCCGCCAGCAGTGCCGCCCTGATGGTGGGACACTGAACTGTCATACTTGGATATATTTTCATCTGTTTGCTTGTCTGTCTGTCTGTTTGTTTGTTCACTATGTACCCCCAGACTATGAAAGCTAGGACTACCAATTTTTGCCGTAGACTCCTCTCCCCCCAAGAAAGGTTTTAAACAAAATCCAAAATTCGAGGGCCATTTTTAAGGGGGTCATAACCCCTCTTTTTCATACACACAGTTTTCAGAGTTGACATATGTGTAGAAGTGTTTGTATTTGTACAAACAAGCTCCCCACAATAAGGGTGCAAGTACCCAGGAATGGGTTTCCCACAATGGGGTTTCCCACATTGGGGGTGGTGGGCAGGAAGTCTATGTCATTTCGACTTACCAACTAGGGGAGAAGGAGGTAGTAGCCTACCTACCTCGACCTTGATAGCAGGGCCCCCTTTAGGAATTAGGGTCCAAAGGATCAAAGATGGGCCTTCTGCATTTGGTACCATGAGTTAGCACAAATGAATACAAATGCATTTAACATCAATATCAGAGTTAACCTATAAGGCCACCACACAAGTAACGATTATCGCAAGTAAAACAGTGTCTGAATAGGGTCATTTGCACTGCCAAATGTAGGTGGAGTCTCACGGTAGTGTGGTCTCACTAGCAACTTGACATTGCTAGATTGGGCTCCCAATTTTACACCCATTATCAAAGATGGTAATGTGCATGGGGTGCAATATCCTCGGTTGGTTAGCACCCTTGCAGAGTTAACATCTTAGGATAACAACATATGCTAATCAAGAATTTTGGGCGGATTTCACCCAACTTTATCAAGATCCTCCTTGTCTTGGGCAAGTAAGATCCTGACTACCAGATAAATTCCCCTATATCAGCAAGAGTCAGTTGCCAATATACCTTAATCATAACCACTTTTTTCCAACATATGCCTAACCTATCTAATTCTAGTCTCTGCGGAAATATAACCTATAGGCTTGAATGCCCCTTTTCCTCTTGCCACCAATCTCTTATGAGGTCAAAATGACACTCGTTTAACCCATTAATTGCCACAATTATCTACTGAAGTATTTATGGTTTTTTCTTCAGAAATACTCAAACTTTGTCTAAATAACAAGGTTCTGCCATCAGAACTAAAATTTTATATGCGTAACTATATAGATATTTGTGGGTGGCAGGATTTCCTGCTGCTGGGCAGTGGAGTTAACATATTTGCACAATTGTTTATGAATTCATGTATAATAGTCAAATGAAAGCAATGAATTATATCCTGAAGTCTAAGAGGAGTTACTTCACGATCAAACATCCTGAAAACATAGTAACTTTCATTAACATTAGCTGCTATTTTGCGTTGGGGCTCGGAATATGTAAATAACTTCTCCACCTCGTCAGTTTTTATTCGAGACTATATACCAAACTATAATATACAAACCAGTGATTACAAATTAAGTTCTCTCATAGGCTTGGAATTATGGTTTTATATGTATATATGAATATATATATAATATATATATGTATATATATATGTATGTATGTATGTATTATACATACCATAATCTGAAGCCTATGATAGAGCTTAATTTGTAACCGCTGGTGTAAATATTTGAGTTTGGTAGATAGTCTCGAATGAAAGCTGACGAGGTGGAGAAGTTATTTACAAATTCCGAACCCCAACACAAAACACCTAATGTTAATAAATGTTACTCTGTTTTCAGAAAAATTGATCATAAAGTAATTCTTATATATTTGATAAACGTAAATTATTCCTAAATATGCTGAAACCTCCATGTTTATTCATATTTATGAAGATTGGTACACACATAATATATTTTTCAATAGCTAGTTTTCTTGCCTTATGAAGTGAAAATGAGCAAAATGTTAAACCCAACGATAAAAACTACTTTGAATCAGTTAATAGATTATCAAACTGAACATGCTGAATTAGTTGAAAACACTATTTTTTATCAACTTAAATTGTAAATTCTGTTTCCCTCATATTATTCGGAAACCTTTGGCTATTTCTCCATACATAGTGGGTGCAATGGAACAAAATTCATTTTGCAGAGAAATGTTGTTCTTCTGGATCACTCACGACATCTAAAATTTGGTTGGTCACCTTTTATAATCTCGTGTTGACACTGTATCTGTGTTGCTTGCTAATCCGGATTCAAGCCTTTACAGAACTGAGTGCTTTGCAGCAAATGCCATACTGTTTCATTATGGCAATGACTCCATGCTCAGTGATGTCCAAAATGCTAATGCTATTCCGTAATTTTCAATTACCGGAATCTGAATCTGTAATCAGAAATTTGTTGATCAACACCACCCGTACGATGGTTTTAAATCATAACAAAATCAACATCAGTATGTTTTTTTCTCAAATTTACTCCAAAGTTAGGCCTTTTGGTTTGGACAGCGTCTAATTTTGGTGGATGCCACAATAACAACTTCATTGTCTTTCTACTTTACAACAGACACATCCAGTGAAAATTTCTTGCGAACAACCCCTATTTTGCTTGTGAGTTTCTTTTCTAGCCATGAATGGCGTTTTTTGGTGCCAACCTTCTCAAATTTTCTGGAATAGGGGTAGGAATGTTAATAAGTTATCAAAAGCTATATGCTGGGTAACTTCAGTTTAACCTCTATGTCAGCAAAGTAAGCTGCAGCAGCAGCTCCCAACATTAATATATACAGCTCCTTGCGAGAAAATGCCGTATCTGCTTACTGCAAAGTCTTCGATGAGACTGATAATCGCATATGATCATCAGAATAGTGTGTGGATGACCACTGTAGGCTGATTTTCTTCAAGAGCCGTTTAAGGAAGATCTTGCGATAAAAATCTTTCCTGAGCAGCCTGTCACAACATGTCTGTGCCTGCCATTGGCCGGTGGTGCCTGATCCGGTCAGTGACGCAATAGCATTGACTTCGGAAAGATGTACATCCTGGTCATTTAGAAGTGAATGTGAGCTCTATAACATGTCCAAAGAACAGCTACAGCTGCTAGTATTTAATATAACATCTCTATCAGTTATTAATCCCTCTATGTTCACAATTGTATAACAAACTATTTATTTATTCACTTGTTTGTTTATTTATCTATCTATCTATCTATTTATTTGTGTATCAGTTTATCTATTTAATTTATTTTTACATTTTCCAGGTCGCCGTGGTTGCAGAACACCAAACACGTAGTAATAATATACTCGTGCATAACATCTGTTTTCATTGGCCCTCTTTGTTCACACGTTTATAACAATTGAGTTATCTATCTATCTATCTTTTCCAGGTAGTACGTCCATTTGGCTGACGGTCACCTTTACGATCGAGAGATACGTGGTCGTCTCACATCCTATCAAGGGGAAAGTAAGTAAAATTATCATTCCCATTTTGAGAGATAATGAAATACTGTTAAGTTACAGAACTGATCCGCGACCAAAAAGATAGCCTATGAAGCATATTTGGTGGCTTACATTTTTCTTATTAAGCAAAATCATAATGCTTATAAAAGTATATTATTATACTTGAATCTTCGTAGTAATCTATGAGGTGTGACACATTTTCGAATTAAATTATTCTGTATCTATGTGTCTGTGTTTGTGGACATGCCTGAACACACACACACACACACACACACAGATAGATATATATTATATATATATATATATATATATATATATATATATATATATAATGTATATATATATACATATAATATATCTGTGTGTGTGTGTGTGTGTATATATATATATCTATATATATATATATATATATATTATATATATATATATATATATATATATATATATATATTATATATATATACAGGGTGTAACAGGAGTTTATGCAAATATTCTGGGAAATGAAAGAAAAGGTCATTCTAAGCAGAAAATGTCTTATAAACACATGCTTTTTGAGGCTTCATTTGTCCATGAAGTGAATTTTTTCAAATAATCATTTTGTCCTAACGCCGCTCTCTGCCAAGATAGCGTACGTGATGTCTGAGTAGTCAGGGATGAATCTAGGATAGAAAGTATCAGGAAAAAAGTAACAAGAAAAAAAGTAACGGGAAGAAAGCAACAAGAAAAAACACAACAAGAAAGAAAGTAACAAGAAAAAAGTATCACCGGGTTTTACATCACGTTTGATAACAATTTGTGCACTGCTTCGAACGCAACAGAAGAGGACTAATTCGTCTAGCAGCTGCAGAGATCATCTACATGGATGTAACTTCAAGATGGAACCACCACAGTTCACTCAGGTTTATGTGTTCAGAGTTTCATTCAGTGACTCCGCTGCAGAAGAAGTCAAGAGCCGTGTACTCGGAGTTGTTTGAACGATCGTCGACCGTAGCTCGGAGTTAGGATTTATCCTTCAGGTACAGGTGGTTGTGAGCAACTTCGGAGATGCTGTTTTACGTGCAGTGAGTGCCAGCTTTGGTAGAGAAGTGGATAGCGAGGGATGTTTCTACCACCTTACACAGAGCATTTGGTGTAAAATTCAAGGAATTGGACTTAAAACATTACCATTCAAACCAGGGGTTCCGGCTTTTCTGCAGTATATGCTGCCCACTAATGAGGTACTACAAGAGGGCATGGAGTACCTGGAGACCATAAGTCCGCCAGAGGCAGAAGAGCTGGTAGACTAATTTGAATCAACCTACGTCTCGGGAAGCTACAGATCCCGACAGATCGAGGATTCACAGGTGTCAGGCTGCGTCTTGTAACCCCGGAGTACCCTCCTAATGTCTGGAATGTCCATGAAGCTACATTACAAGGAAACTCCCGTACCAACAGTGTATGTGAAGCATAGGGTAGTTCTGGAAGGACCATGCCACTGTCAACACTTTGGTGTAACAAGACCTGATTGGCACTGCATCCAAACAAAAGAACAGCAAAAAGGCCATTCTTTGCAATGACAGAGTGGAAGGAAGAAAGACCATCTAAGAATTTCTAGAAGGTGTTGGACATAATTTATGTATAACCCGAATTCTTCATTAAAATTATTATATTATCTTGACATAGGTCAAAAGTTCCAATTCTACATGTTTTTTTAGTTTTTTATGGTATGAGTTTATAAATGTGACAGATGTTACTTTATTTCCAAAATACAAGAAAGGCCGTTACTTTTTTTCTGTTGTCTTTTTTTCCTAGCAAAAGTTGTTACTTTTTTACCGTTACTTTGTTTCCTGATACTTTCTTTCCGATCACCGTCAGGGATATGGGGGTGTGGGGGAGGGGAGATTGATGAAGTGCATTAGGCAACTGGATTGCTAATTTTTTCATTATGATTTTATTCTGGCAGTTTATTGAAAAATTTAACATTACAGTCCCTTCAGTTAGTAATTTTGATTATTAGCTTTACGTATCAAGAAAGTGGTAGTCCTGCTGCCTACTTATGGAACTGATGAATCAGGAGTCAGGACTAGGCCTAAACCTATGCTGAATGAATGATAGTTTAAGTAATCATGAAGATACGGGAATGCAGGTAGGGAGGATACTGCACTTGGAAAAATGTCAGCTTTTATATCTCTTGCAATTACTTTATGAATGGCTGGCTACCTTTGACAGGAAAGAATGAAGAAATTGAATTTTCTATAATACTCCCATTCTTTTTCATCTGACAGAGACTAAAGCTTTTTCTTAGGTGTGTTTTCCCTGTGACTGGTGTGTGATGAATATTTTCATGGAGAAGGAGAGATTTCTGATAATGTGTTATAAATCTTTGATCAGTATGTAATGAATAGGCCTATCTTTGATGGAGGGGGAGATTCCATTCGGCTTGCTTTTCTTTTCTTTATCGGAGTCCAGTGGATACTATTGACGGAGGGAGGTTTATATGATACATGACTTCGGCCTAGTCACAGATTTCTTCTTTTTATAACTGTGGGATTCACAACTGTCTAGAAACGGAGCTGTTGCAAATCCCATAAAATAAAATACTGATACAGTAAGGCATTCTCTCCAGTTTCTTGATCACAAAATGAATCAGGAATTTGACACTTGTAACCTGGACACGCTCACTATTTAGGCAGAAAAGCCAAACTGTTCAGAGTAACAAGCCAACTGATCAGCTCCCTTCCCCTCCCATATTCGTGACTACGTGGCCGACAAACGAGGCCTTAAAATGCATATGTTTACAAAACATTTTCTGCTCATCATATTTTTTTATTTCTCCAAATATTTGCATAAACTTGTGATACACCATATATATATATATATATATATATATATATATATATATGTATATATATATATATATATATATATATCTGTGTGTGTGTGTTTTAAGGGGTCAAAAGACCCCATTTAATTAAAAGGAGAGAACTCCTACCTTATAGCGAGACCTACCTTGGTTTGTTCCCATAACCTGTCATCCCTGTAGCTAGCTGAAAATTGATCATTAAATCTTAGGCGAATTCAGACTCTCGCTATACAAAAATATAATCTTTATAACATAAACATGGAATAAATGAATTAAAGAAAATCCCAAAGAAAATCATTAAACCACCGTTACTCTTAGACGAAAACATCATGTATGTAATTATCCACCTTATCCTCACTTGTCACACAACCACATGAGGCTTTATCAATACATGTCATATAAAAGTCTAGAGAATTCATTTTTAAGTAGCAACAACAGAATCCATCTGAAAAAAAGAGACCACAATTATCAGACAATGAAATGCTAAAGTTCGTCAATAATATTAAGTGTTGCACCACACTTCCCTTCTCAACGCATCTGAAATAAATGTCACTGTTCTAAATGTTGTTTACCTTTCCTGATGGAACTTAGCACCTCCTCGGATCTCCAAAGTCTCTTGTGACCACTAAGACAGTTTGTCGTCTAATTGCCCCATTAATTCCCATACTAGAGATTATACCTCATTCATTTGCTCTAACGGACGTAAGAACCTACGCACGCTACCGAGCACATATTAAACGCACTGACATCACAATCAGGTGATTCCAAACTAACCAGGTCATTTGCGCGCTCGCAATCTCACCAATGCAGCCGGTAATATTATGATACGTAAGCTTGTCTCGTCTGTTCCAATGTTTGTATACTTCTCTATACAACTGACACTTTACTGTTTTATACATTCCAATCTTGTTCACGTCACTTGTTATCGACCTGATTTCCACTTATTACATTTGTCCAGTGCCATATATATATATATATATATAATATATATATATATATATATATATATATATATACATATTATCACGAATCTGAATGCTTTATATATATGATGAAACTATCATTCAGACATCCCAAATTTAAGTAAAATGTCGATGAAACAAAATATAGTTTGTTAGGAGTTCGTAATCAAACCACGGATACTAATATATAAATCGGGATATTGTCTGGAACATTTCCTTCTTCTTTTTCTTCTTCTTCTTTAGGTCTTTAGCAATGAAACCTAAGCATGCTACGTAGGCGAAAATCTTTAAAAAAGATAATCCAATATCCACTTTATTCTTCCTCTTCCTCTCTTCTTCAGGTACTGTGCACAGTTTCGAGAGCGAAGAAGTTTGTCGTGGTGGTTTATTGTGTCTGTTGGCTCCTGACGGCTACGACGCCCCATGAATGGATAGTGGTGACTAAGACGAGATATCCCTTGCAGGATCCTCGGCTTGACCTGGATTATAGCGCTGTAAGGACTTGACTCAATGTCAGGGGTCACGATAGGAAAGGCGATAAAGCCTCCTGCATACTGCGTGGACTTTCCTGTCCCGCTTTTAGTTCTGTTTTGGGTTACTTTTCGGGGTAATATTTTGTTATAAATGGAGCTAAAATACTGAAGTATGACTAAATGAAAGCATTTTGATTAGTTATTACGTTGTTCCTGGCTTTAGCGTTATGATAGTTATACCTGTAATTATATTTATTATTATATAATGTTACCCTTAATAGTGTTAAAAGCGTTGTTGCCATTATGAGTGTTAAAAAAGAATCATTTTCTCTTTATAAGAGTAAGCACACCTGCTAGGCCAGTGGCGTCAATTAATAGTTTATAACTGCTATCATATTGATCATTAATATAATGGTTCCCTGAATAATGTTGAGATATTTGCTGCCAGAATCATTCTGCTACTGAAGACAATTTTTTTCATTCATAGGAAATAATCCTACCTTCTGGGCCTATGCATAGACCTTGGACTAAGGTTTTTCATTTCTCTGCAATGTTGCCTTAACAGACAAACCTACTCTAGGTCTTAATTAGAGGGATAAGTAATCCCCTACCCGACTGGGAGAATGTATGGCATTGTCCACGCATTAACGAAAGAAAAGCAGGATGGGATCTTACCCCTAATAGTTGTGTTGCATGTTCATATTAATTATGAACATGCCTAACTAGATATCAATCTAAGTTCTGGTTACAGCTGGACGTAATATAAATATATATATATATCATATATATATATATATATATATATCTATATATATAGTATAGTATATATATATATATATATATATATCTACAGTTATATAATGTCGTCAAGAACTGTGCTGCTTGTGCTTTTAAGCCGGTCAGAGCGAAAGTTTCCCATAACCATATTCTCTCTCTCTCTCTCTCTCTCTCTCTCTCTCTCTCTCTATATATATATATATATATATATATATATATATATATATATATATATATATTTATATATATATATATATATATATATATATATATATATATATATATATATATATATATATATATATATATATATATATCAGAGGCGTTGAAGAAGACAGCATTAATCATATGTCACTTTATTCACATTGCGACGTTTCGAGACCAATGTCTCATCATCCAGGCTAAAATAAAAGATAAAAACTGATATACAATACAGCATTAAATTATTTTTGTTGACATAAAAAAAACAACACATTGAATAGAGTAATACAAGGAAATTCACAACATTGAAATACAAGTTACTCTAAATAATGAAATAAAATAAAACGAAAAAAAAAAAACATATATATATATATATATATATATATATATAAATAAAGAAAAAGGCATTATTAAAATTAGGAATAGTTAAAAAGACACCTTGTCTCAACGACGTTCGGTTGCTGTATGGAAAAAGCATCGAAAGTAAACAAGAAGAAGGGCCTAGTTTAAGCTATGTACAAGGGAACAGATGAAGAGTGGTTGTTCAAGGTTGTAACTAGTTTCTTTATAGCTAGAGATTCTAAAATTGGAAGGTGATGTGCGTATGGACTTGATAACAATATCTTAAAATCCTTATAGTTTATACTATTTTTACAAAATTTCCCATGATTTCTAATGTTAGATAGTTCTGGGTTGGACAGTTTATATATATAGACAGTTTATATTTATAGACAGTTTATATATATATATATATATATATATATATATATATATATATATATATGTGTGTGTGTGTGTGTGTGTGTGTGTGTATATATATAATATATATATATATATATATATATATATATATATATATATATATATATATATATATATATATATATATATCTATATTATATATATATATATATATATATATATATATATATATATATCATATATATACACATAAATAAATATATATATATATATATATATATATATATATATATATGTAAGTGTTTACATAATAAAAATATGGAATGTTAGTCCATATATATAAAAGTCTAAAACTAAAGAGGTCAACCAGATTGCTTGCAGGAATGTGATCAGACTAGAGACGCTAAAGATGACGTATACAATAAGTATGTAAGCTAAGATAACATGCCGTCACCTGTAGTCATTCAATTGTTTATAAACATTAGTCCAAGCTCCCTGCTTGAGACAACTACCCCGACCTATTATTCAAACGGCCTACGTGATCTGTAGCGTGTCTCATTCGATTGTGTGTTCGTATGAAACTATGTCATCTGATAGTATGTTCATAATGTTCGAACTACTGTCTGTTCCTTCATAACTTGTAACAGAGATGGTAGACAGGCAGAACAGAGTTAGCTATCGTCATTAGAAGACCTGTACCTCTTTACCTAAGCTTTATCATGTAGAGGAATAGGATTAGCCATTATCATTGGCAGAATCGATCAAGCTATCGTCATAGAAGACTTGTACGATCATACCTGATCTTCATCATGTAAAACTTCAGAAGAATAGACTATTTTTATACCTTGTGTTTTCTACAAGAACCTCACCGAACCATGAGTTTAACACATCGTCGTAAAGATAATACCGACTTCGTAAGTGATCTACAAAACCCCAGACACTCCATTGAAGATGGAAGTGCAATACCAACCGACTTAGCGTAAATTTATCGCTAGTCTAACATTACCTCATAGGGCGCCTTATCATACAAGGCACAAGCCCTAATATTGGTGGCCAGCGGACCAGAAGAACTCTACAACGTCCTACGCAAAGAAAAAACAGAATAATAAATCATGAAGTCAACGACGACGAAAGCAGCAGATTCTTCAAGCAACCTAGTATCATCATTAGTGAGCGACTTCAGAAAACAACAAGATTCGTCAAGCAACTTAGTATCATCGTTAGTGAATAACTTCAAGAAACAAAACCCGACGTGTCCTTTTCCTACGGCAACGGAAGCTTCGTCTCTCATTAGAATCATTCAAGAAAACATCGTTAGTGAGCGTTTCCGGCACTGCAAGAAAACAAACCGAACGCGTCTGCAGCATCGGATTTCAAGGGCTCGAATCATCGAAACAAACGCGCACTCTGGGGAAACTGAAGCCAAACCAGGTCGTCCACTAAATAGAGAAGGAGGACCCAAGGCCGTGTGTCGTTATCGGAACACCGTGACTTCCCACAAAAGCAAGCTAAGTACAATTTTTTATTCATTTGGAGTAACTTTGAGTGTTTCCTTTGCAGGTCGAATTTCGTTATTCCTGTGGGCTGAAGTTACGAGACATTCTTAATCTACTTTTTACAGAAATTATCTATATCATTGAGATTTCGCTACTGCGAGTTTTTATCTTTGAGTGTCTGTTCCAGAAGTTCTACTGAAATATCATAATCATATACTATGTTAACTTTATCATTTTGGGTGATTATTAATCCCTTACGTAACAAATCATATTAAACAGTGAATATGCGTTTACGCAGTGGACGTCTGTATTTATACAGATGCATGGATAGGGTCGTTAAGCACCGTAGTGATTAGAAAACACACAAAAACAAGTGGAACACCCGTACAAATCTATATAAATTAGAGGTAACACTATTTCGGGTCATGACAATAAATGCTCCTTTGCAAAGTCCCGATCGCAGTTTTAGCCTTGAGTTTTTTGAGTTATATAAAATATCGAACCTCAATGACTCAACTTAACTTTAAAAATACGGCTGGATTGCAAGGAATAACATGTCTGTAAAAACTTTCATCAGGCTAAATGCGCTGACCAGGATCCCTCACTATTTCAAATTTTAGCAAAGAATGAAGTACAAACAGTTAATATTGAATACAGTAGAGATAACTTGTCTTATTAGTAATCGCTCAGTTTTCCTATAGTTAGTCATTCATTGCTTTATCACGTAACCAGCAACGTAATGCTAAAAACACACAATATGTTGACGATGGTAATAAAGAGAAGGATCCTAATTATTACAAAAAGAAATAGAAACAGTAGCCCGTTCAGAATCAAACAAGCAAACTCGGTGACTGTGTCACCTAGTCAAGCGGTCAAGGTTAGTCAAAAAACTGCCGAAGTTTTCAAAGCGAAGCAAATTCCACACAATAAGCGACTCTAGCAGAGTGGGGAAAAGCGATGTTGGTTCATACATACCGATATCTTTTTGAATTAAAAAGGATTTTTCCTATGAAACACACGACCGTATAAAGTAATCAGAGCAGGTTTTCGTTTTTTTTTAATACATAAGTTATTATGAGTACTGGTGGATTAAGCCCAACTGTACGCGCCGTAAAAATTAGAATATCTTGTTTTATTTCTTTAATACACGTAATATCTTGTATTTACGGACTCACCGTCTGTTGTTCGAACTTCCCTAATGAGAAGTCCGGATAAGCGAGCGCTTACAGATACCTCTATAGTTTATAAAAAACAAAAATTGATCTGTATGTAGTGTAATTGTAAGATCCATCTAGGGGTATACAAAATATTATCTTACATCCTGCAAAATAAGGCGTGTTTATCAAAGGAAAATCCTATCCAAACCTTCAAACATATTAAAATCCGTTTGAAAAAAACCAAAAATGAGACAGTTAATCAAATAATAACTTATATAAAGGAACTATACATTTGTCTCATAAATCGTAACATTGTTCAAATGACCCAACAGAATTCTCCCACAACCGCAGTCGTACTTTGCACGCAAAAATCTCGAGAAGCATGCACCCTCGAATGTCTTAGTGCGTGTAAAAAGACTTTGCTGGGAAATGAAATTTTTAATCCTTCCCGACACTCTGAAATATAACGATTTCCGCGAACAAAGCCCTAAAAGTATACATATCGTGGATACGGAAGTTATAAATATCGCATTTTTTATTGTTGCTAATTTTTAATCACGCCCAACCAGTCGTGGATGAATCTCTCTGATAATCTATCTGAAGTAATATCCGTAAAGTCATTCAAGCAGAGGTGATTCAGCAGAAATTTTTTTTATCTTTTATCTGAATACCAGGAAGTTTCTCCACTAGCGAGTGATCTCTGGGAAAAAACGGATGTAATTTAACACAAAATACGGTCTAAGGACAAACATTAAGCTATATACGTACCTTCGTGTAGACTTTCAATGAAAATTTAAAATAGAGATAAATGACGAAGTTGAAAAATGTTAGTAATAGGAGCCATTAGGAAATCAAATAAGCCCATATAATTTTTCCCTCAAACGTCATGCCATAAAAGATCGGACTTGGCGTATCTGCGCAGATTACTGTCGCTTAAACAAGGAAACGACTTCCGATAGTTTCCAGTGCGATGTACCGACGACATCTTATCTCTGTTAGGTTAGAATAAATTTTTTTTTTTCACCAACTTGGACTTACTTAAATGCTTTTACCAGATACCATTACCTAAGTGATTGTACCTCATACACCGTTTTCAGCACACCCAGGGGACATTATCAATTTTTACGTATGCCTCCGGCTTACGTTGCGCCCCAATTACAATATAGTGTTTGGAGACTTTTAGGGGATAACCTACATGCCTATATGGATGATCTTGTAATCTTTTCTAATACCTTAGAAGTACATTCACATAAAGTAGAGCTAGTGCTACAGAGACAAAGACAAATAATCTCAGAGTAAAATATCTAAATGTGAGTTTTTAAAACCGAACATGTTTATCTAGGTTTTATGTGTCTGGTCAAGGTCTTAAAAGTAGTCCATGGTAAGGTGTCGGCTATTCATAACTTTCCGGTACTTATTAACGTAAAAGGGGGATACAGCACTTTTGCGCTGTAGTGGGTATTACAATCGTATGTAAATATGTAACTCTTCAATCATGACAGCTCCTTTAACAGATCTTACGAAGAAGAGCGTAGATTTATTATGGTCTGAAAAGCATCAACAGGCGTTCGATATCTTAAAAGCGGAAAATGCAGCTTACCTAACTTAAAAATCCCTGATTTAAATAAGGATTTTTTTTTTTATTGCAACAGACGCCTCAGACCAAGGGGTAAGAGGGTACTACTTCAGTAATATGATAAACAGTTCTTCCCTATAGCTTTTTATTCACGTAAACTAAAGCCCTTTGAAAGTAAATATGCAATAATAGGCAAGGAAGGGCTAGGTATCTTTAACACTAGTACATTTTAAGTTCATAATCTATGGCTATCCTGATAAAGTCCTTACTGAACATGAGTCCTTTACCGAGTTTTTCAAAGGCTTTAATCACAGTCCAAAAGGAACTCGGTGACAAATGATCATTCAGGTCTTTGGAGCCAAGATAAGATATCTACCTGGGAAAGCAATTATCATAGCTGACGCATTATCCCGCAATCCCGCACCATACTGCAAAGAACCATTAATTAGACTAAAAGATATAGAAACATCCGTGCCTATTGTTAAAACCGTATCTAAACAAGAAAATTCCTTAACCCAAGAGATCGCGAGCATTGAATATCTGGGTCGGAGCGCAGAACTGTTACAAACTGAACAAAGCAAGTGTCAACAGACATAACCCAAACAATAAACACTTCGAACGAAAACAGGGTCAGCAGCAGCTAAGCAAAAACAATAAACACTTCGAAACGGAAACAGGGTCAGTGGCTAAGCAAAAACAATAAACACTTTTGAGCAGAAACCCTAAAGCAAAAGTATATTATAGTATGTGTATCAGAATAATGTAATCAAATGTAATGTTCTATGTAGGTCTGTGACGAGGAAAACCCGAAGAACACAGCAGAGGACTAACGACCAGGTAGTAGTAATAATCTCTCTCATACCAATCGTCATAAACTGGTTGCATTCCGTCATCCAGGGTTCCCTCCTATGTCACAGAAGCCAAATCACTATTTGACCTGGCCTACAATGCTTACAGATATAAAAAGCACATAACTGATTGTAACACGTGTCATGAAGACAAGGGACACACTAAGACACCTGTCAGTTTAAGGGCCTATCCTGTGCCAAATCAATCCTTGAAAGAATATACGTAGAATTATTAACAGAATTACGGGTCTGACAGAGGGAATAAACACTTCTTAGTGTTAATAGTTCCTTGACACGTTATATAGAATTAATAGCACTAAAAACAAACACCGCAATTGAGTGCGTTACGAATATTTATGAGTGCTAAATCAATAAATATGGAATTCAACACATAATAATCTGTGACTCGGGTGGTGTAAATCAATAATAATCTCCTTAACACGTTGTGTGAATTCCCTTTCCATTAAGAAAACCAATAATATATTTTATCACCCAGAGTCAATCTTTGGGTTGGTAGAATAACGGATAATTAAATAGGAAGTGTCAATGTCTTACGAGTTACAACTCGTGATATTGGATCCGACCGGATTATAGCGGTTCTCGCGGTTTTAAATACGTTTATCATTTATATCTTGTATCTATAGAATTGATGCCGCAAGTAGCCTTATACGGTACGCCGCTAGAACACTTTTCCACATATTCAAGCCAACCATTAATTTATCAAATATATATAAAAAATAAAAAAAAAATATAAATAAATAAATATATAAAAAATAAAATAAGTATGGATACAAGTGGAGTCAATATAATACACTCCGTAAGAAGTCGGAAGGGTTACAAATTATAATAAAAAGGAATCACGATAAAATCAATAAGCAAAACGTAACCATAGGTTAATTAAATATCCAAATATATATGCGTAAAGATTTGAACTCTAACTTAACGCTTTAGTAATGACAAATAAGCTAAAAGTTCAAACACATATCCAAAATCTACTGACATATTGTCTGTCCCGGTGATTTATATTCGTAGTCAATGAAAAAAAAAAAAAATTAAATAAATAAATAAATAAATAAACTAATAATAAATAAAATAAATAAAATAAAATAAAAGAGATTTTAAAGTCAGGAAGTCTAGAAGTGAAAATGTTATCTATGGAATAATCCTATATGAATCTTATACAGGGCTAATAATATATATAGAATTTGTATGGAAACCTTTTTCATATAGTTTGAATAAGGAATATTTATTTAACATAATGCCAACATGAAACTAATATATTGTTCAATTTTGGTACTGTTGTTGTTTTTTTTCAGACATTCTTCTCATGTGGGTCGAGTATTAACACTAAAATATCATTTGAAAATACTAAAGTCGTATCTCTTACAGCAAGTAACGTAACTCTTACGCTGGCTGAGAGCAATCTCCTGCCAAGTGACGACGTCATCATTGCCGTATCAGCATTTGTTCCTTTTAACCTCAATAATCTGCTTACACAGGCTTCATCTCACGCTTGCAAAAGCAGATTGACTGGAGAAAGGAATGCTTAGCCCGAACTTCTCATGGGCAAGGCAAGACATGTCCTATCCGTATGGCGCAATGCAACTTTAGCTAAGGACTTGCAAATCATTTTTAAAATTATTAATGAACAATATAAGCAAATAGAATTTCTATAACAACAAAATGAATTAATTTTTTTTTTTTTTTCTGAACCTCATAGACAATTAGAGTCAATAATTCAGCTTATGACATGGGTAAACGGACATTTAGAATTATCAAGTTGTGGATAAGAAATATTTACTTGCAACATTAGCCTATTACAATTCAAGTAAATCACATTCATGGGAAAATGTCACATTTTCTTGGAAAACCCAAAGTTTATATAGAAATTAGTTACATAGTGGGTTTTTTTCGTTGCATCTCCTACCTATTAATAATGTTTTAAAAGTTAACCTCAGAGGATGCGCACGAGAAAATTGAATATGAAACTTTTGTTAGGGGGGCACATAGAATCATGATTAATCTTCTCTTTGACTCTTATGTTGCCTGGCAATCTTACAATTAGCTCCGTTTTCCACTTCTTTGTCTAGTAACTTACTACCAGTAATATCGAATTTTCTTTGAGATTCGTAATGATATCTATTTATTTTTTATAATTCTGGATATTTTTACAAGTCATCATAGACCTGGATAGGTTCACTCATTGTTAATGCCATGGATAAAAAAGTTTGTACAGCGGACTCTTTTGAATTCCAAAATATCAGCGAATTCATGTGGGTTACGTCTGGTCTAAATGGCTCTCTCCCCTCCCCTGTATTTGGATGTTGTCTGAATTTACTTTGCCCTTGTGACAAGTATAATTTCACTTGCAGGCTGATTAATGGAACCGGTTACAGTATCCTGCAGTACGAGAGTTTCACATAGCAACTTCAAAAAATCGTTCGTCGCAGCGGACGACTACAGTCAAGTAACAACCGCCTACAATGTGAAAGGAATTTCATGGACTTCTTCGACCGACACCGTATCTCGTCGTTAATCTCGTTTTAATGCGGAACGCTCCAGCGGCTGTCGGAATTCGACTACAAAAAGGGACATACTTCCGACAATTACGACCCGAAGGATATTCAACTCTACTTTGCTGGCGAAGGACTCGTGCTGGGATGATCTATTCATCGCGAACGTAATCGTGTAGCTTAGGATGCAGAGAATAAGTATGAGCGCAAAATGGAACGTTGGACCCGCCCAGGCAAATTTTCCCCTTGTTTTAACCATTGAAAAAGGCCGTTTCATTTGGCTATAGGTGGTTGTCTGGAACTGTGTAATGGACGAAAAGTTGTTCGAACGCTAGTTAAAAGTGAAGTAGTATAACCTCGGTCATGTATCCTATATATATAAAGTATCATGTATCCTATATATAATTGATCATAAATAACAGAGTCGAAATATATCTTTGCGTGTACGCAATATGAATCTCTTATCTAAATGATCATAAATAACAGAATCTAAATATATCTTTGCGTGTACGCAATATAATTGATCGTAAATAACAGAGTCGAAATATATCTTTGCGTGTACGCAATAGGAATTTCTTCTATAAATGATCATAAATAACAGAATCTAAATATATCTTTGCGTGTACGCAATAGGAATCTATTTACAGTGCACATATATTAATCGTAATTATATGAATCCATATACATATGTATAAACAAATCAGGTAGCCTATAATCAATCTGTTACCTTTTTTCTTACCAATATCTGCAG
>NC_061100.1:29406896-29414396 GCF_015104395.2 Macrobrachium nipponense
TTAATGGTGTTTCCAGATATTATTATATATATTTACTTAATTAATATAGTCAAATGACAAGCACATTTAATAGGAAAGGAGCTTCGTTTCCTAAACCCGAAGTTTTGTTTACATTCGTTAACTGGCGTGTGGCCTAACTTCTATATTTCTTTTACTATATACGAGAGGAAATTTGTAAATAATTTTTTTTATTCAATAGAGTAAACATCACATTTAGTAATAAACCACAATATTGAATTTACATATAGCAACAATACTTTATATTGTTTTGTTTTTATCAGTCAGCTGGCTTTGCCCTTTTGATTTTTCCCTTTAGCTCTTGATGTAGCCTAACCTTAGGAATTGACCAGCCCTGTGTTCATGTAGAATATAATATGTATAAGAGGGAGGTTAGTTGATAAGTTTCAACTTTGCTCAACATATCCTTACAAAAGAAAGAAGAGATGGTACCAACCCATTTGGCACCTAATACGTAGTTAATGCTGCATTTGTACTCAAACATCTGCTACAATATTCAGAATCCCACTAATAAGCTTGATAAAAGAATCGGAGAAAAATTATTGCCACTGGGTAGATATTCAAATCCTATGGAATGTAGGTTATGAAAAGCATTTTCCAGCACAGTATGACGACAAAACCACAAACCCCAATGTATTGTATGCTATATCTTGCCAAAGAATTGCTTAAAGAAAGATAATGGTTCATGTAAGAGAAAGCAATCCTATTTTTTTATGATCAATGTTTGTATCATTCCATGTTTTGAGACATCATACCTACCAAGTGCACTAAAGGCAGTGTCATTGTGGAAAATAAATGTGTGAGGCATTGATGAATTGGGTAAAGGAATGTTGGTGGAATTATTAAAGTCATATATGAAAAGGAATTTTTATGACTTTTCTCAATTTTTACCCTTGCATACACTTCTGTAGTATTATTTTAGTTGCATATGTCAAAATTGCACAAGCTAAACCTTCCTTTTTCAGATAGTATGCTTCAGAAAAATTCTCTTCACTTCATGATGCATTGACCTTAATTTCAGTACTTAGTTTGTGTTCCTTCATTTTAGCTCTCAGATATATTAACTTCTAAAGGGTGGCAACCTTGCACAACTTGGAGCCTCAAGTTGTTTTATGTTGCCAGTCTGTTATAACTTTCTAGGCCATACATGCTTCACCTGTTGTTACAACCTGCTCATCACTTTCCATCATCTACACTGCAGTACAATGTGCATAAATGAACTTTTCTGTACATCAAGCATGAACATGAAGGGGGTTTAAAAAAAAATGTCCATACTGTGAAAATATCTTACATCAGTCTCTATTGCTAAATAATACTAAAGATAATATGAAGCTGCGAGATCAATAGTCTTACTTGCTGCAGACTTATAGTAAAAGGACAAGTGGGAGGGTTAATAAGAGCGAGAATACTAAACAAAAAACATATTGTAAGAAAAATAAACCCATTCTCAACATTATTACGATAAATGTCTGTAGATAATTATATATGCATCTTCCTACACACATGGATGCTAGTAGTCTTAGTAAATAAAAAAAACTATAATCTGATGATCACAGGAATAATAAGTGAGAAGTGCATAGGCAGTTCTAGCAAATATAAGTGGATGAAGAAATGGTGATAATAAACAGTATCCATCTAATATATAGCACAGTCATCCCTTGCCCAGGAATATGGGAAGCATCACAGAATACATTACTATAAATCTCTGTAGATAATTATATAAGCAGCTTCCTACACACATGGCATGGATGCTAGTAGGTGACACATATACGACTCTTAACCCTTTAACGCCGAATGGACGTATTAAACGTCGAGTCAAAATCTCCCCCGATTGCCGAATGGACGTACCATACGTCGTCTCAAAAAAGTTTTTTTTTAAATTCGCGGAAAAATACTAATAGGCCTACCAGCCGAAAACTTTTGAATCACGCGCCTTGTGGGATGCTGGGAGTTCACGGATCAAGGTGTTGTTTTGTTTTGAAGCGTGACCCAAGTGCACAGGCGCGAAATGCCTTCTTCTCACCCCAGCCAGCATCAGCGACGCACCGTTCGAGAGCGATCTTTTGTCGGAACAGCATTTTTCTGAGCTTGTGCGAGACTTTGAACATTTGTGTTGCTACAGGACGTCCGTAGAGATGTCTGGACGTCGTATGAAATGCGAAAGGCGCATTTTACCCGTCGGAAGGGAACATGTTAGGAGAGTTTTGGACCTGGATGCTGGGGAAGGAACAAGCACCCAACCTGACCTTGCTCCTCAACGCCGTTCTGTGCGACCACGTGTCGATGAAAGTGCTTCTCAAGTGTCTCATTTGCCATTAGTAACCCCAAGGAAGCATCGGGCCGTCCTTAGGGGCATTCGTAGGAATTTGGGAGGGCTCCAACCAAGGGACATTGACGAATATTTATCAGAGCTCGATCGAGAGTATGTGGCAAGTCCTCATTTTGATGGCGGATGGTCGTCAAGTGATGAGGACATAACTCCCGATGATAGTGATGACGACGAATATTTACCCCCAATGTCCATTCGAGGGTCACATCCCGAAAGTGAATTAGAGTTCAGTAGTTTCAGTGCGTATGAGGGGGAATCTGAGGAGGGGGATGATGAAAGCGCACCTTGCACAGTTGATCTCCAACTCCCTATGCTTTTACGAAACTGACCGCCGCCGACTCGCAACTTGATGTTATTACTGATGTGAATATGGTACTCGGGACGGCGGTTTGTAATTTTGCTGAAGGGGAGATGGGTGCCATGTGAGGGGTTAGGTCGTCGTTCACCTGAAGTCGTTACCCAACCACGCTTCGCCTGTGTGTGCTCACGCTGCGCACGGGCACATAGAAGGTCGGATAGTCGAGCGAGCAGCCAAGGTGAATCTCGGTCGTCTGAAAGCGAGGATGGGTGGACAGAGGACCCCACATCACCTACCACACATCCATTCGCGGCAAATCCTGGCCTGTACCTGTTCCCCTGACTCCTCTGGGTTTCGTTCAGCTTTTCCTTACGCGGGAATTGCTGGAGTACCTGGTAGCAGAGACGGTGGACTACGCCAGGTACTGCCGTGATGAATTGCGCACAACATTGTCGTATTATTGGAGGGGTTGCAACCTCCCTGACATGGCGCATTTTTTGGGGCTCCACGTTTTTTTTGGATTGTTGCCTGCTTCCGACGTCAGGATATATTGGAGGCGTAATTTTTTCTTGGGTACGCCCAATGTGCCCGGCGTTATGCCCCGTGATACTTTCCTGGTGTTGGACAGATATTTCAATGCCTTCAACCGAAGGGCCATACCCCAGAATAACTCTGATCGCCTCATTTTAGTGCGCCCAGTGTTGGATTATATCCGTGAACGCTGTGTAACTCTCATGATTCCTGGGAAGAACCTTTCATTGGATGAGGGGATGATGCCTTACAAAGGACATCTAAGCATCAAAGTGTATAACCCCAAGAAGCCGAAGAAATATGGCGTTAAATTTCTTTTATTACCGAGGCCAACACTGGCTACGTCGTGGACTTTTTGGTGTATTCCGAGGTCTTCTCCACGTTGCGTGACACTGTTTTCGGGCTTGTGGATCGTTTCCGTAACCAGGGATACCACCTGTTTATGGATAATTATTATAACTCCGGTACCCTGGCCCAGGAACTGTATGAAGCAGGTGTTCACGTCAGTGGTACCCTTCGGTTGGTGCGTGGGGCCCCGAATTCCCTCAAGAGGTTCGCTAGCCATCCGCAACATCTGTCAAGAGGAGAGACACAGTGGCGGCGGAAGGGAGCTGTCTTTGTCATCTGTTGGAAGGGTGTCCGACTCGTCCCCATGATTTCAACGAGCCATGAACCTGTCCAAGAGGAGATCGTGCAGCGAAGAAGACACATCGACAGGGCCGAGTTGTGTATGAGGAGTTTCGTTTGGACCGCCCTACCGTCATTGGGCACTTCAACAGGCACATGGGAGGAGTTGATCTCTTTGATCAGCTCATCCAGTATTATCCCTTCGCCAGGAGAACCAGGAGGTGGACACAAAAGCTCCTCAAATACATCCTTCAGTTGGCCCTCCAAAATGCCTACATACTGTACTGTGGGTACCGCGGTGACAATCTTCCGAGGTTGTCCCACATACAGTTATTAGAGGTAGCCGGGAATGCCCTCATCAACTTTGATCCCGATGAGTGGCCTTCCATCACTGCCCCCCTGCCCCGAGCTGTAGATCTCCCCGTACAGGAAGGGCAGACCTATGGGGTGCCTACTTCGGTCATAGAGGTGCCAACGCCCCTGCTGCCGCCGCCACTGCTACCGACGCCCCTGCTGCCGACGCCCTGCTGCCGACGCCCCTGCTGCTGACGCCCCTGCTGCCGCCGCGCCTGCTGCCGCCGCGCCTGCTGCCGCCGCGCCTGCTGCCGATGCCCCTGCTGCCGCCGCCCCTGCTGCCGCCCCCGCCCGCACCACCCCTTCTCATCGGGTAGTGGACCCTCCATGTCGGCTGATGCTAGGGGATCACACACTGAATCTCCTAGAAGGGCGCAGGCAGAAACGGTGCCGGGTGTGCCATATGAATGGCAGAAGAGAGACACCCGGTTCTTCTATCGCACCTGCAAGATAGCTCTATGCAGGTTCGGGGAGTGTGACAGCAAGTACCACAGTACGGTCTTCTATTGGAGTACGACTCAGCGGCGGTCAGGGGAGGGCTCACGGGACCACGCCCTATCCCAGCAGCCGTAAGGGCGCGCGTCTCCCTCCTCCACCTGTACCTCGTCATGTCGAGAGGAAAAAAATGCAAGACTCTTCAATGGAGGAGGGAGAAAACAAGAATAGAACGAAGAGTCAGGATTAGGAGTGAGTATTCTGCATTTGTTTTATATTTATTTTTTCATTTATTATTTCAAGTTGTTATATCTCCATATCTATGCATGAATACGATATTTCATTGTATGCAAAAAGAAAAGTGTCACCTGCATTCCTTTTATTTATGTATTCGTACCAGAATCGGAAAATGTAAATAAATAAAGAAACAACATACAATATATTTATATATATATAATATTTCTTTATTTTTTTTTATGTTGGTACTTTTGGGTAAGCAAAATACATAACAGTCTAATAATCTTCAGTCATTTATCTTAATTTTGAAACAAATTCGAAGTCTCTAGAACAATATTGTGATTTATGGTCAATTTTTGAAAAAAATATTTTTCTTCCCTCCGTGCGCCGCTTCGCGGCCGAAAAACTCCGAAATGTGTACATCACGTTATCCTAATATTTGCTCCTTTTCATATTAGCCGTTTTATAGAGTTTCATATATCAAAAAGTGCGCAAATTCATGAACAATACAATAAAAAATAATTTAATGTTGTAGCTTTTCTCATTTCTGAAATATAGGCATATAAATCACGATGATTGGGAAAAAAAACTACGTACGGTCAACTTTGACGCAACCGAAATGGTCAAAAAACGTAATTGTAAGCTAAAACTCTTACGGTCTAGTAATATCCAGTCATTTATCTTCATTTTGAAACAAATTTGAAGTCTAAAGAACAATATTGTGATTTATGGTCAATTTTTGAAAAAAAATATTTTTCTTCCCTCCGTGCGCCGCTTCGCGGCCGAAAATCTCCGAAATGTGTACATCGCGTTATCCTAGTATTTGTTCCTTTTCATATTAGCCTTTTTATAGAGTTTCATATATCAAAATGTACGCAAATTCATGAACAATACAATAAAAAAATAATTGAATGTTGTAGCATTTCTCATCTCAGAAATATGGGCATATAAATCACGATGATTGGGAAAAAAACTACGTACGGTCAACTTTGACGCAGCCAAAATGGTCAAAAAACGTAATTGTAAGCTAAAACACTTACGGTCTAGTAATATCCAGTTATTTATCTTAATTTTGAAACAAATTTGAAGTCTCTAGAACAGTATTGTGATTTATGGTCAATTTTTGAAAAAAAATATTTTTCTTCCCTCCGCGCTCCGCTTCGCGGCTGAAAAACTCCGAAATGTGTACATCGCGTTATCCTAATATTTGCTCCTTTCCATATTAGCCTTTTTATAGAGTTTTATATATCAAAATGTGCGCAAATTTATGAACAATACAATATAAAATAATTTAATGTTGTAGCTTTTCTCATTTCTGAAATATAGGCATATAAATCACGATGATTGGGGCAAAAAACTGCGTACGGTCAACTTTGACGCAACCGAAATGGTCAAAAAACGTAATTGTAAGCTAGAACTCTTACAATCTAGTAATATCCAGTCATTTATCTTCATTTTGAAATAAATTCGAAGCCTCTAGAACAATATTGTGATTTATGGTCAATTTTTGAAAAAAATATTTTTCTTCCCTCCGCGCGCCGCTTCGCGGCCGAAAAACTCCGAAATGTGTACATCGCGTTATCCTAATATTTTCTCCTTTCCATATTAGCCGTTTTATAGAGTTTCATATATCAAAATGTACGAAACTAATGAAACAATCCAACAATAAAAAAAATAAAATTTAAAAAACTAAAAAATAAAAGAATTTAAATGGTTTTGTAGCTTTTTTTCTTCCCTTTTCCCCTCCCATTTCTCTTTCTGAAATATAGGCAATAATAAAATCACGAATGATTGGGTGAAAAAAAAACTAAACCCGATAACCGGGGTCAATTTTGACGGCCAAACCACCAAAATGGTCAAAAAACGTAATTGTAAGCTAAAACTCTTACGGTCTAGTAATATCCAGTCATTTATCTTCATTTTGAAACAAATTTGAAGTCTCTAGAACAATATTGTGATTTATGGTGAATTTTTGAAAAACAAATATTTTTCTTCCCTCCTGGCGCCGCTTCGCAGCCGAAAATCTCCGAAATGTGTACATCGCGTTATCCTAATATTTGCTCCTTTTCATATTAGCCGTTTTATAAAGTTTCATATATCAAAATGTGCGCAAATTCATGAAAAATACAATAAAAAATAATTGAATGTGGTACTTTTCTTATTTCTGAAATATAGGCATATAAAAAATATATATATAAAAATTTCGACATTCGGTCAACTTTAACTCGTCCGAAATGGTCAAAATCTGCCATTCTAATCTAAAAATCTTACAGTATCGTAATATTCAATCATTTTTATTCATTTTGAAACAAATTGGAAGTCTCTAGAACAATATTTAAATTTATGGTGAATTTTTGAAAAAAACATTTTTTTATGTCCACGTGTTACGAATTCGTTCATCATTTTGTGATAATATTTTTCCGGTTTTGCTTTTATTGTTTTACAATGTATTATATATCAAAATGATTGTAATTTAGTGTACAATACAACGAAAAAAAAATAAACTCGTTAGCTTTTACCGTTTTTTGCACAGCGTGATTTTAATACAATTATGTATTCATTTTTTTTTTTGCTACCATATATCGCATTATTTACATATGATAATGATATTATTTTTCCTTTCTGATGATTGCATACTAAACTTCAGGCAATGACAAAAAAAGAAGCCAAA
>NC_061100.1:29424396-29436896 GCF_015104395.2 Macrobrachium nipponense
TTATACTTCAGAAAGAGGTGGTATCATTGCTAGATAAGAAAGCGATATAGCAAGCTTTCTGGAAACACCATTGTTTTACAACCGTCTTTTTCTGGTGCCTAATGCGTCTGGAGGGTGGCGTCCAGTACTGGATGTGTCGAGACTCAACACATTCTTTTGTCTAATCCCATTCTCCATGGAATCATCCAGCACAGTACTAGTGGCAGTACAGAAGAATGACTAGATGATGTCGGTGGATATGCAAGACGCTTATTTCCACATTCCGATAAATCCTCAGTCTCACAAGTTCCTGCATTTTGTCTTCGCAGGGAAGACATTTCAATTCAGAGCTCTTTGCTTTGGTCTGTGCACAACACCTCAGGTATTCACGAGGATTTTAGCACCAGTAGGGGGATGATGTCGCTTGTTAGGGGTGAGAATTCTGCTCTATTTAGACGACTGGCTAATATTGGCCAACTCTTTCAAGGGAATTCTGAGGGCCAAGGATCAAGTTACTATGCCTAGCTCAATCACTGGGCATATTGATAAATTTTCAGAAGTCTGCTCTGATTCCAACTCAAACCATTCTCTATCTAGGGATGAGGATAGACACTTGCAGTTTTCAGGCTTTTCCATCGTAGAAACAGATAGACAATTTTTTATTGCTTTTAGGAAAATTTCAGCCAGCTTCCAGCAAGGCAATGGCTGTCTCTGTTGGGACACATGGCATCTCTGGAAAGACTTGTCAGTTTAGCAAGGCTCAGGATGCGACCAATTCAACTCTACTTGAGAGAATCTTGGGACAGGAAGTTCCTGCCAGACTCCCTTTTAATTTCGGTCCCAATAAGTCTTTGGGAGACGTTAGCATGGTGGAAGGATCGTCAAAGACTGGGAACAGGGTCATCCCCAAGAGTAATGAGCCCAGACATAACCTTGTTTTCAGATGCTTCAATGACTGGCTGAGGAGCATGCCTGGGAGGCCATCAGATGTCCGGTGTATGGGCATCACAAGAGAGGGAGTTGCATATAAACAATCTAGAACTATTGGCAGTATGGAAGTCCCTCCTTCAGTGCAAACAAATATCAAGATGAAAGGTAATAGCAGTATTTTCGGACAATACCACCTCTTTGGCGTACATCAGAAACCAGGGCAGAACAAGATCAAAGTCTATTTTTCTGATAGCAGAGAAGTTGTTTCTTTGGGCAGAAGCCAGGAACATAGTATAGGTTCTACAGTTCATACCAGGGAAAAACAATGTTTTGGCGGATCAATTGAGCAGGAAGAGACAAGTCCTACCCTCAGATTGGCCTTTACATCCACAAGTCTGCCAGTCGCCATGGAGTCCATGGAGAGCTCCAAATGTGGACTTATTTACAACAGCAATGAACAAGAAACTCCCAATGTATTGCTCTCCATGCCAGAACCCTCAGGCTTGGGCAGTAGAAGCATTTCTTCAAGATTTGTCCAACCTAGATACATATGCTTTTCCTCCATTTACAACAATAAGAAAAGTGCTGAACAAGTTTCAAGAATTGAATCATTGCAGAATGACATTAGTACCTCCATGGTGGCCTCAGAGAGCATGGTTTCTGGACCTTCTAGCACTTTCAGTGGATCTCCCTCGTGTTCTTACTTTAAGGAAGGATCTACTCAGACAACCGAATTCCAGGCAGTTCCACCAAAGCCTCAGCATGCTACATGTAATTTCTTGGAGACTCTCGGCCGTCTCCTTCGAGACAATGGGTTGTGTACTGCTCCTGGTGTCGTTCTAGAGGGATTTCCAGCACCCGTACCTCTGTGAACAACATAATCAAGTTCTTTTGATATCTTAGATATAGTAAGAATCTTTCTGTGACTGCTATTCGAGGATATAGATCCATGCTTTCCTCAGTGCTGTGTCACGTACAATTAGATATTTCTAACAATCCAGATCTTAAGAAGGCGTTGATATCGTTTGGAATTGAAGTCCCCAAAGTTCAGTATCATTCTCTTTCATGGAACTTGGATATAGTTCTAAAATTCTTATCTGCAGATCTGTTTGAACCTTTGGAATCTGCTTCTTTGAAGTTTCTAACCATGAAGATGCTCTTTTTGGTAGCACTAGCGACAGCAAAAAGAGTGAGTGAGTTACAAGCATTTTCCAATAAGGTTGGCTTTTGTAAAGGAGATGCTGTTTTATCATTTGTGCTTTTGTTCAGGACTAAGAATGATGTCAAGGCTAAACTTCTACCAGAACGGTAAGAATTCCAAATTTAACCTCATTGCGATGTCTTTTTTTTTTTTTTTAAGTATTTAATACATAGTGTAAGAGCAGTTGCTACTTCTTTTAGTTTTTTAGTTTTTTAAAGAATTTGTCTCCTGAGGATGTCATTAATGCAGCTCAGTGGAATTGTAATTCGGTTTTTGCTGCTCATTATCTTAAAGATGTAGAAATTGCGTTTGAAAACTGTAAAGCCCTTAACCCTCTAGTAATAACGGGTAGTCTTTTCCTGAACCGAAAGAAGCAGCAATCTTTTAGGCTCTTTATTTTAATCCCAGGTGTTGGTTTTTTGGGGAGCATGAAGGTACATTTGTTGTACAGGAGTGTACCTTTGTATCCTAGGTATTTATTTTGTATTTGTCGTTTTTGGGGGGCTTTAGGACCTAGACACAGGGTTCCCACCATGCCACTTCTATCCATTCTGACTGAAAATGAAGTGGTTTTCTCCACAAAGCTTCTCTTGACTGCACACACATGATAACCTTGTACCCGACCCAACCTCCCCGCATTAGGTGGAGAACAGGTGAACTAGACAGTCTTCCAGGTCAGCCAAGCGATCTTTTTTCTTTTGTTTGAATGCCGACTTGCCTATCGGCGTGGAGATATGAGCTAACTTTAATAACAATAGGTAAGTATCCAAATTAATTTTATCATGAAAATTTATATATGTATTTATATATATACATATATATATATATATATATATATATATATATATATATATATATATATATATATATATATTATATATAATATATATATATATATATATATATTATTTTTGGATTTTGATTGCCTCGTCCTCCCAGTATCATTAATTTTTAATTAGTTGCTAGAAGAGCACCCATCTTACCCCTAACATCAGCTGACTTTAGGCGGGAAACACAAAGCAGGCCAGAGATCGTCATTTCCATTAGTAGTGGGGGGAATAAAGAATCATTTAAGCATTAGGGACGTATCCCAATGGGAGTATGTAGCTAGCTAGGTACTTCTTAGGCCTACTCATAAGATCCCTTCCTGTGAACCTCCCTTTCGGCCGTATGTCTACCTCCCAGGATGACCTGCCAACAGGGGGGGAGAAGCTGCCCCAACGCCCGGGATTCGCACCTGAATCCGTTCTCATTCCAGTGCAGTCTTTGACCCAGGACAGACGTACAAGCCAGCCTGCCCATAGGCCTATGAAGGGGCTAACTGGCACGCCCCGAACTCGGACAAAGCTGACGCCATCTTCTACAAAATTCCTCTCCATAAGGCACCTAGGTATGTCTTGAGTTACAGTCATATTTCCAGTTCTTTTCCTCCGAGTCAAATAAACTCTTCCACATTTTCCAATTCAAATTCCTAAACATCAAACAAAACTCCCTTTGTTCCTTTTCTGAATATCGGCCACATGCTACCTTGTGATCATCCCAGATAGACAAAGGCTCCATTGAATATTTCATTTAAGCACTAGAGTTCCTCCCCCAGTGAGTGTTAGATAAAAGTGACTGACCTTGTAGCTGACATATTGAGCAAGAAGTCCTTATTTTATGTTGTGTTTAATCGGGAACTCATTTCCAGATTTGCTGAGTCCATGCTCCGTCTCCTCGCACGCAAGAGCTTCCTTACTGTTAGATACTATCAATTTTGGAAACCAGCATTGAATTGGATGCTGATTTTGGCCAGTTTTTCCATATTGTGAAAGATAGGAACGATCCAGACATTTTACAGCACCCTGCCCACTTGGCTATATGCCTTGCCTTTATCTCAGGCCATTCAACATTGTCTTGTAAATAAATGTAATGTAAATCAATCAACTGAGTATTCCTGGCGACCTTCCAGAGCAAATCAATCCCTTTTATAGCTATCTAATGTAAGTCAGTAGCGCCCCATTTTCCATTATTCCCTCTCATTTTCCCCTTACGTTTGGGCATAAGGCCGCCCATACATAATAATATGTATATATATGTGTGTGTGCGTGTATTAAAAAATAAATACATCTTATATATATATATATATATATATATATATATATATATATATATATACATATATATATATATATATAATAAATATATATATAATATAAATATATATATATATATATATATATATATATATATATATGTGTGTGTGTGTGTTCTATTTTTTCCTTTTATTTGTGGAAATTACTTTTGGAATAAAAGAATTATGATACCCTCTGCTGAAACAAATATTTTCAGTCTAAATCCTAGTTTATAAGGCATTCACCCTTTCCACTTTTCAAGGATATTTTCTCCCGTAGGAGGCAACGCTATCAGTGTACCTCACGCGGTACACTATAGGCATTAAGGATCTTTGCTGCAAACTTTCGTCGTCCAGCTGCAAATCCTTTTACCGTACTTCATTTCATATTCTCTTTCCTCCATATTACTTTCCGCAACCTCTCTAACAATTGTTTCAACATTATTTTCAGCGCTGAATGACCTCGTAGGTCCCAGCGTTTGGCCTTAGGCCTAAATTTTACATTCCAATCCGAGGGTATTTTACAAAAATCAGAAAATGATTTCGTGAAGCTTTTCGTTTTTAGCTATTTGTGATGAGAGACTTTCGACTTTCCTCGGAATGTTAAAATTAAGAAACATTACTTTTTTTTCGAACAAACTACTCAGTCCTTTTCTTAATTACTTACTCTACTGATGGAAATATGTAGAGTTATAATTCTCAAAATTCTGAAATATGAAAGATTTCTAATGAGGAAGGAAGAGTGATATTTTTAAGTCGAGTAAAATTACAATGAAAGCTCGGGAGCTCTAATTACCAATAGCTACGTTAGATTTAATGGAAGGCTGCAATCAGCATCTTATTCTTATCTAGAAGGACACTGAATTATTTCATTTGTGAAAGAAATATTTAGTCCAAATTCAAATTTTCCCGAATAATTTTCCATGAAGATTTGGTTCTCCCAACGAAATTCTCTCTCTCTCTCAAAAAAAGAAATATATATATATATATATATATATATATATATATATATATATATACTGATGGTGATATATGATATATATATATATATATATAGTTATATATATATATATATACTGATGGTGAATCGAGGACGGGTCGTTCATTAGCAGTCTCATTAGTGAGTCGAGCCAGAGAGGGAGGTGGACAGGGATCCAGCAAGAGGTAAAATCTATTTAGTGTTGGAGTGAAGAGTGAACATTTTTCAGGTGCACTGTTCGAAGACATGTTTAGTGGAAAACATTTGAGTTTCTAATCATTTTTTTCCGTATATACAGGAATTTTTTTTATATATATACAGGAATATTTTTTTTTTTCATTGTATTATGCTCATCCATTTTTATCTGAAAATTATTATTTCTTTTCCCCCAGATGGATTCAATGTCGCGACATACGTATAGTAATGGGAATTCTTTACTTTTTTTGACTGACACTTTTACCTCTCAGTTGATGGGGAAAATAGAGATAATTATGCGAATTACTGTGTCTTGGTGGGAGATAGTGTGTGGCATTCATTTGAGATGATTTTTTTTACTAGGGGTGATTGCACTTCATGTTTTGGGTTTTTGAGTTCATTTTTTGTTATCGTGTTAGTTTTTGGGGAAATAAAGGTTCTAGTTTTTTATATCTTGAAGTTTGGTTTAGCCTAAACCTAATGACATTGAAAGATAGCAGATATGTCAGTTGCAGGTTATCTTAAGGTAGGTGCCAGATATCTGCCTAAGGGTTCACGTTACCAAGTTTTCTTTTTGGACAAGGCCATAAATAGGCCTTGTAATAGTGGTGGCAGTGTAGCGCTTAATTAAGGGCAATCAGGGCGCAATTAGGCGTAAAGTAAGCATAATTAAGTAACGTAACTCACATCTTCGAAGAAATGGTTTCAGTGGTTTGAAATGTAGAAACCGGCAACGAAATAAGATATCATTGGGGACTAGAGTCACTTTGGGATACAACGGTCAGTGAAGGATTATCAAAGCAGATGTGCTATGAAAGAAGAGGAATTTAGGTGGCTGTTGAATTTTATATATTCTCTCTCTCTCTCTCTCTCTCTCGCTTTTGAAGGATTGTGAATCTTTTTTTTTTTTTTTTGGGGGGGGGGGGAGCATAGCAACTGAAGGAGAGACATGGGATGTTAAGATTAAGAACGTGGGGATTAACAAAACAGTTTATTTTATCTGCATGTGCAGTCTTTGAGCAGAGACGCAGGGAGAGATGCAAATACTGTTTGAATCAGCAGACAGGGACTAAGAATAGACACATTGTGCGTAGACGGCAAAATTCGTCGCCCTGATACTTTTTTTTCCTTCTCTCTCTCTCTCTCTCTCTCTCTCTCTCTCTCTCTCCTCTCCGTCCTCCGTCCTCCGTTGACGCTGACCAGGTGAACAATCATATGATAGGTTAACTTTGAGCCCCGAGTGCTGTTAATGGTGTTATTTATTTTTTTTTTTAGTATTGAAAATGTTTGTATACGGATTATATATATATATATATATATATATATATTTATATATATATATATATATATATATATATATATTTCTTCTTTCTTTTTGTGGTGATTTGTGAAGGAACTTGGAGAATATTGTGGGTATTCTAATGATATTGAGATCCGGTCGAGTCCTAATGAATACGGAAATTGTAAAATTCCACTTGGGTCAATGGTGATAATATCTCCCTTGATAACTTGCACACAATGTTACATTTTCCTGGGATCTGCACGGCGTCCTGGACGTCACTGTAGATAGCTTGGATGAGAAGATCGAACCTGCGTCAGTTAAGGAATTGATCTATTTTCAGGTCCGGAGGCACATGTCAAAATCTCCCACAGTGGCTAGCACTTTTTAAAAATTTTAATGGGACCGTTCCAAGGAACTTAACCAACAGGGGATTTTAAGTTTCCCTTCCCCCCCCCCCCACCCCCTCCGCCCCAATTATGTGCCAAAGTGGACTATAACAGAGGATCTATGGATCCAGAGCAGCAGTTGCGCTGTTTCAATTGTAATAGGCAGGGCCACACCAAGAAACAATGCAGAGTAAAATACCGTAGAGCATGCAAAAGTTCAGATCCCTTTTGGCAGTATTGTCCATCTCACAAACGGAGGGATGCAAGACCCACACCTCAGAACTGGAAGCTCAAAAAGCTCCCTAAGTAGGTCACTCAAAGGGACCAAGAGATCGGCGAAATTTTTGGAAACCCGATCAACAAAAAGGGCACAGATGACTTGTATACATGCCATTGTGGCCTCGTGGGGGATGCCCCAGAGCTCAGGCCGATAGTACAAGGAACAGTTGGTAATTTGGAGATACCAATTTTTATAGAAATGGGAGCTTCGGTTAATTTAATGGAATATGGTCTATATTAGTCCACGTTTTCCCAATAACCTCTGAAACCCTCAGCAGAGACGGTGTGTGATGTGCAAGCCCGCAGAATAAATACCTTGGGTTTTATACGGATGCGGTTCTTCCTGGGTGATCGGGTGTTGGTAAAACTATTTTTACGTTTGGCAGCAGACTTTTGCTGGGCCATCCTGCATGTAGGAGAAACAGGATATCAGTCCATACAGGTGTTAGTGGCATAACGGTTGGGATACATGGAATATGGGATGAATAACCAGTCACATGAATGTAATATATACAAAGGTGCTTTATTAGAGAATGCTATTTTAAATCCAGGTAGGATGACTTGGTGAAAGTCAGGTTGAAGGAAGTGAAAATACCCAAAGAGGTGTGTATAACTGAGGGTAGCGAAAAATTAAAAGGGGATATTTGCACAGTCCCGGTAAACAGGGTGTCAAACACAGGTGCCACGTGGGTGGAATCATTGAATTGTAATGACACAGCTAGGAAATATCAGAAGAATACTTATGTGGTAGACCCCCGAGACTGGAGTGAGGATAGTGGTTCAGGGGCTATTGTAGAGGGGAAAACTGAGTTTTCAGAAGCGGAAATGCAAATGAGGAGGAAAATTTTTAGGGATCACTTAGCCAATGCAGAATACAAAGAACATATAGAAGTTTTAAGCAAGGTTCTGGCTGAATTTGGGGATACAGTTGCTTTCAAAGAGGATAAGTTACGGCTGACGAAGGTTTTAGAACACAAGGTAAATCTGAAGGAGGGGACCAAACCCATCCTTGTGCCCTCTTACAGAATCCCGTTTAAAATTAGGGAACAGGTAGAACACGAAGTTCGCAAATGGGAGGAGGGAGTTATTAGACCCAGTTCGTCCCCGTACAATTTCCTTTTATTGGCTGTGGCTAAGAAAGTCGGTTCCGTTCGGATCTATGTAGATTTCCATAAATTGAATGTGAGACAATTCCTAGCCGTTATCCGGTCACTTGCATACCAGACCTTTTTGCCGAAATTGTAGGACATATGATCTATTCTTCAATAGAGCTCATGCAGGAATTTTTAGAGGTTCCCCTTAGTGAAGATAGTCAGGATTTTACCGCATTCTCATTGCCCAAGGCGCATTTCGAGTTGATGCGAATGCCTTTTGGGTTATTAGGCAGTCCTATGATTTACGAGGTTAGTGAACACAGTTTTACACAGCGTATTAGGGAAGTATGTCTTTGTGTACTTGGATGACATATTGATTGCAACAGATTCGACCAAGCACCGCTTGGAAGTGCTTAGGGAAGCTCTTAGGAGACTTAGGTTAGCTGGCTTGAAAATTAAGTCAGCCAAGTGACTTCTTAAAGAAGCAGATTGCATATTTAGGTCATGTCACATCTACAGAGGGAGTTAGAGCAGATGACGATAAAGTCAAAGTAATTGCAGATTTTCCTGTCCCTAAGACAAATAAACAAGTCAGGTCATTCTTGTGGATGGTGGGTTTATCAGAAAGTTCGTGCAGGGTTTTTCTGTCTTGGCAGCTCCTTTAACAGATGTCTTGCGGGCAGATATTCAATTTTCTTCGGGGAGCTGCAACAGGTAGCTTTTCAGAAAGTTAAGGATGTATTAATGAATCCGCCAGTCCTGAAATTTTCATATTTCAGTGTAGCTAACTTTCACATTAGTGACAGATGCCAGTCAGGATGGAATAGGTGCCTGCCTTATGCAAAAATTTGAAGGTAAAAATCCACCAAATAGAGTACTAAAGTAGGAACTTTCAGACAAAGGGTAGCAATGAAAGGTTAATGGCTACCTAGAATAAGGACGCCTTCGCTCTGGTATTAAGCTTGGTTCATTTTAAGATATTGCTCATAGGGAATAAGGTAGAAGTTGTTACAGACCACAAGCCATTGTTGGATCATTTTACATAGAGGGCAGACATAATATGGCAGCAGATGCTCTTACTAGAAGTTTATATGATATGGAAGGGTCTCAAGTTTTTGAAGTTACTAGTGGTTCTGTAGAGTGAATATTAGTTTTGATAGAGCAAAGGCCAGATGAAGATGAAATTTTAGCAGATGCAAATGCATTCCTTAGAGGTGAATTAGTCAGGAAAGGTTATAAGTTGCCTTTTTCAGGTTTGGCATTAGAGGGTAGTCTGTTGGTCAGGAAAATTAAATATAAATTAAGGACTAATGAAAGTAAAGAGGATACGACACAGATTGTGATTCCAAAAGTCCTAATTCCAGTGGTCTTAGATATAGTCCATTGCAAGTTTGGTAATCTACATTTGGGAGTGGAAAAGACGTATAGTGAGATATGTAATAAATATATTTGGAAGAATATGTGGGCAGGCATGGACAATTTTCTGAAAAAGTGTACGGTCTGCAACAATGCAAGCCTGCAAGGGTGACTTCTTGCAAATTGGGGCATTTCCGATACCTAGTAGACCTTTTCAGAGAATATATACACATGGATATTTTGGGGAATTTCTGTGAATCCGGGTATGGCTGCAGGTACTTATTAGTGATGATAGATAAAATAACGAGAGTAGTGGGTTTAATCCAGGAATTTCGTCACTAATCATTTGAAATATGCGTACATAAGTTGTACGCCTTTTATTTGGTAATAAGGCGTACAAAACCGGGTGAACTCCTCCATGTCTTCTTGCCATAATTACATAAACTTGTGCAAATAACGGAGGAGCTAACTTGAAGGTTCCGTCAGCATACCAAACCTCGGAATCTAGTAAAAACGCAGTCCAGCTCTGTCTTCCGAAAATCATGATTCTTTCATCTTCATAACCACTGTCTGCTATTAAAAAGTTTTCACTAACACCATTATTCTTCACATAATTTTTGTACTCTTCGGGGATCACTAATTCATGAACAGAAATAGGGTTTGATGGAGCGAGGTCCATTTTGTTTCTTTTTCTCCTTACCATTTGCTTCATTGCGTCCAACTTTGGAAGGGCTCCTAGAGTGGCTTGAGAAACATTTTCCGTGCAAGAATTTATAATTCTTGATGGTTGAGCTTGGCTTGGTCCAGCCTGACACTTTAGACTCGTTTTAATCTCAGCTACTTCGACGCTTGCTGCTGAACTACCATGAGAATGGTGATTCAATTCCTTTGTTACTTCATCGTTTTTAGTGTGAATACGGGCTTTGCATTCATTCTTGTTCTCACATCTCCAAAACTTTATTGAAGTATCCTTCTTGCTGCGCTTGTCAAACACAAATAAATACCCATTATGAGAGAATTTGGGGTTGTCTCTTTTACTTAGTATCCTTCCTTCCATACATGCCGATGGGTTCAAATCAAATACTCTTAATTCTTGAAAAGAATCAGTAAAGTAAAAGTTAAAACAAGTAAATAATTCTTGAAAAGATTCAGCAAGGTAAAAGTTCAAACAATGAATAATAGCAATAAGTTGTTTTGGTAATAAGCATTAAGTAGGCAATTTTTGGTCTTAGAACTACTGCTAGCAGCGACATAAAATCGTCGCCAAAAAAAACCGGCGCCAAAACATCAGCGCCATAAAATCGGCACCAAATCAATCCATTCCATTATCCTTTGCCTCTTATAGATCAGTTACTTGATAATATTGGGCAAGCTAAGTTTGTTTCCAAGATAGACTTGTTGAAAGGATATTATCAAATTCCCTTAGATGAGAATGCGAAGTTGCTGTCAGTTTTTATTACTCCTTTTGGACTGTATCAGTATATTGTTCTGCCGTTTGGTCTGATGAATGCACCTGCAACATTTCTACGAGTGATGGATCAACCGCTAGGATCGATAGAAGGAGTAGGTGTATACCTGGATGACAGTGATTTAATCTACAACATGGGAAGAACATTTGAAGATTTTGGGAAAAGTTTTTTAACAGTCAACCTAGAGAAGAGTGAGTTTGGAAAGGCAACTGTGTAGTATCTTGGGTTTGAAGTTGGGAAAGGCCTTCTTGCTCCAGTAAATACTAATGTAGAAGGTATCCATAAGGCTACCCCACCTACTACCAGGAAACAGCTATAGAGATTTTTAGGCATGGCTAGATTCTATCGTCGTTTCTGCCCAAATTTCTCAGCCGTAGTAGCTCCCTTGACAGACTTAACTAGTCCCAAAGCTAAGTTTGTTTGGAATCTAGTGTCAAGAATCCTTTGAGAAGGTAAATCATTAGATTCAACACCATGATAAACAATCTTCTGGGGGAGGTATATTATATATTGCTACTGTCAAAACGCATATATCCCCTCTTTGACTGTATAAAATGTTAGAATTGAATTTTGCAACATTTTTTCCGATTCCTAGATAGCTTAGAGATAGGATGTTTAAAATGTGTGTTCAGATTTCACATAACATAATTTTAAAGAATATATAACATAGTAAAGAAAGAGAGAGATTAACTTTATCTATTCAAAACTAGGATTGTTTCCCTATTATGTCAACGCCTTATGATAAGAGACCTCGAGGTCTTCGCTGTGTTTTGGGAATTCTGTCATCACGTCTGATAGGGACTTTTGCTCGAGTCTGTCTTGATCAGGTACGTGTCTTTGTTGAGCTGGTACATACATGAATGTATACTCGTTTCGTACGTGTTCATCTTCGCCAAATGCCACGTGCAGATTTCACAGTTTGTATGTAAAGTTACGTCACTTTTCAAAGCTTCTAGAAAGAATTATTGCCCAAAACATTTTGTATCATCTCCACTGTCCAGCTTTCGTAAGAAAGAGATTTTCATTACATCTTAGAACCGTGTTCCGTTCAGACATCTCCCTCTCTCTCTCTGCCTCGCCATAATTGATATAAACGTAACGTAAAATGGGCACTCGTAACTTGTAGATTTCAGATTTGATATTTTTCTTAGAGTTTATTTAGTGTTATTTAGTGCTTTTTGTGGAATCTGAACAAACATTTTACAAGTGTGTGTAATGGCGCCTATTTTTGTGAAAC
>NC_061100.1:29441896-29446896 GCF_015104395.2 Macrobrachium nipponense
AATACTGAAGTGGATTATGGGAATATTGCTGCTTGAGAGATTGGAAAATGACGAAATATCAATAAGGACAGGCTTAGTAAAGATTACAGAGACACACAATTGAGATGGTGTGGGCATTTGTTGAGGATGGATGATGAGGAGGGAGTGAAGAGGGAGAGCTTGGGAGGAACTGTTTGAGGAAGAAGATCAAGAGGGAAACAGAGAATTAAATGGTGAGATAAAGCGAAGGAAGATATGGAGAGAAGAGGTTTGGTGGAGGATGATACCTCTGATAGAAGTCAGTGGAGAATTTGGATCAGACAACCGACCCCTTAATGTAGGGATAACGGTGGGAAAGAAGAAGAAATATTTATTAATAAATTCCCTCTGGATTCTCTAATTTTTTTCATGGCTGCTTCTCAACTCACTGATCAGTCAGCAGGGGATTTGCTGATTTGTTCATCTGGGAGGTTATTAGTTTAGCTTTATCCACCAAGAGAGAAAGAGAGAGCGAGTGACACGCTACATGATAATTTCATCTTTGCTTTGCGGCAGACGTGTGATAATTTTCTATGCCTATGATTTTAATTCCTGTTTCTGCAAACTCATTTCTCCATTTTAACTGTGTTTTTTTTATATTTTGGAGGAATTTTGGCAATTTTTCGATGATACGCAGAAAGAGGAAGGTGATTTACATTACTAAAGGTTGTTTGCGGCATCACTTGGCCTCTAGCTGCCCCTACTTTTTTTAGCCTTTTACTTTAGCCTCCATTCTCTCTTCCTTCCTTCCCGCTTGCTTGTGGCCCTTTTCACTTTTATTATTATTAATTATTAATTATTATTATTATTATTATTATTAATTATTATTAATTATTATTAATTATTATTATTTTATTATTATTATTATTATTATTGTTATTATTATTATTATTATTTTATTATTTATTATTATTATGATTATTATTATTATTATTATTATTATTATTATTCTTATTATTATTATTATTATTATTATTTATTATTATTATTATTATTATTATTCTGTTGAATAAAATGGCAGAATTAAGCGAATTGATCTTATATATTGTCTTCTCTATTTTTCTTATTACTCACTTCTCTGGCTCAGCGATACTGCTCAATGACTGCCCGATATCCATATTTGGAGAAATATAAGTAAATGATGCTGAATTTTGATGTTTTTTTTTTATTTAAAACAGGGTTTTGCTGTCATAAACTGGTATGCAGGTAAAACTGGTATTAACAGTATACTGGTATACAGGGATGGCAGATCTCAGGTCCAGGTCAAGCAGTGGTTGTCAGTCGGTGTCGGTATTATTTCACAAGTGAGGTCAGTGCCAGGCTGGGGTCGTCCCAGGTGTTCAGCTGGTGTTATTGCTGGTAAAGCTGACTTATCGCGACGTTTCAACCTCTTCATAGGTCATCTTCTTTTCTAGTCAGCAGTAGAAGTGAAGAGGTGGTATCTGCATGCCGATATTTATAGGGGCATGGACCTAGAACTGAATTATGACAGAACCTCCCACGCTGCCACCTGTTGTCAATTCAGGCGCCACTGTATAACTAGTTCTACCAATTGTATTTATACTTTCTACCAGCTAATTGATATGGGGCTATTAGGCAGCATTTGGGACACTAAACTACTATTGATAAACTACACTAAAGCAAAACTAGGTACAGCATAAGTAAATTATTTTATCTGCTGCACTTATAATTTAATCTCTTTATCATGGACTCTAGCATAGAAAACGAGGAGTGGCTTTGGACAGCACTCATCATACATTTTTCAATAATCTAATATCTTATTTTTTTCCAGTTAGGACGAGACCCAACCTACCGCCACTTTTACTACTGGTTCACAGCTGTAACTTTCATTCTACTGCCTCTCTGCCTGCTCGTTGTATTCAACGGATTCTTGATGCAAGCTGTAAGAAGGTGAGAGAGAAAAAAGAAAAGGGGTAGATTAAAAGAAAGGAAGAAAAGGGGTGAATTTAAGGATAGTGGGTAGCTAACAGTGAGATATAAACCTCTGATGTTTATAGGCAAAAGAAGAAAAGAGAGATTTATAAAGTATCTTGAATGTAAACACTTGGTCGGTAGAATTAGTCAGACTGGTTTTAATTATTTGATTCAGTTAACCAAAGAGCTCTAGAAGACGGATGCCATGTTACTTAATTTTACACAGCTTTTTCAAGATGCCATCAGCAAGGCTGTTGATGTTTTTAATGAAACTGAACCTATTTTGTGCCCTGTTCCAAAATGTGGTGTTCTGGAACCCTTATAGCTTTTGCAAATATGATTGTTGTTCTACATATATTGTCAGTCCTCGCTAGCGTTTCCATTTGAACTAGTCTCTTTTTAGCCTCTCTCTCTGATTAAAATAAGTGGCTGTTACTAATCCCTGATCGTTCTTGTCAAAGAATTTTGCGGACATTAGTCTGAAGATTCGAAATCTAGAACAATTCCTCTATTGCCTTTTCATTTCTCTTTACATAACGTCTTCCCTATGCCCGGTTTTCCTCTCCCTCCTCCTCGTCCTCTGCTGCCTCTCTTCTCATCTCCCTCCATCCTTCCCGCTTCCTTATCTTTACGACACCACCTTCAGGAGTAAACAGCAACGAAGGAGAATGACGATGGTTTCAAAGCGAGACCATTACAGCCACCAGCAGGAATATAAGATTACGGTGATGCTAATAGCAGTGGTTCTCCTGTCACTCCTGTGCCAGATGCCCACGGCAGTGCTCTTACTTTACAGGCAAGTACCTTTTCATTCATAAGGTTTTCATATTCTCATTCATAAATTTCTTACAACGCCATTTACTGACAAGACTCCAGCTGAAGCTGTACCCATCTTTCCTCATTCATAATTTTTTACTAAGTCATTCATTGACAATACTTTAGCCGACGTTTGAATGAGAGCAACCTTTTATCCATAAGTTTTTCCCATTCTCATTCATAGATTTTTTTTACTACGCCATTCATTGTCAAGACTCTAGATCAAATTTTACTCATCTTTCTTATTCGAAAAGTTTTTACTACGCCATTAACCGCCAAGACTCTAGCTGAAGTTGTACTCCGCTTTCCTCATTCATAAATTTTTGTTAAGTCGTTGAATCGGCTTTCCAAACACTGATAAGTCTCTAACTGAAGTTACTCAACTTTCCCTCATTCATAAATATTTGCTAAGTCGTGAAATCGGCTTTCCTATACACTGACAAGACTTCAGCTAAATTTGCATATTCTCGCGATAAATCCACGAAATCATTAAGGATAAACATAAAAGACATACATTCATTAGTTGCTTATTTTCTGTCGAAGGCAGTGAATCCTAACCATCGTTAAGTACAATCCTTTGGCTTTATAAACATTCCTTCAGATTGAGTCAATTCTACAAAATAACAGAACTTGGGAAAACATATCATCAGTGAAAGCTAGTAGAAGTCAATCTTTCACCTTGGATTATCAATGAAATTATATAACTCTACTTTGAAATATTATTGCACTTCATCATATATTGACACATTTCCATTTGCGTTCTCGTCGTTTTACATAATCCATACATTCAGTAACTTATCTACTTTTCATTCTGTCATTTCACGAAAGTATATATCTTCCCTTCGAAATATTGATGCTCTTCATTATATATTGGCTCATTTCTATTTGCTTTCTCATCGTCTTACGTAATCTATAAATTCAGTAACTTATTTTCCTTCTATTCTGTCCCTTCACGAAAGTACCGTGTACCAGCCACCTCAGGGAACGTCCGCCTACGCCATTATGAGAGGCCTTGGAAACATCTTCAATTTCCTGAACGCGATCAACGCTGCAGCCAATTTTCTTCTGTACTGCGCGTTTTCTGACAAGGTTGGTCTTTCAAATGACTTGATTAGTGAATTAGTCGGATATTGCTTTGTAGTAAGACAGATTTCAGTTAGATTAGCAGTAACCTCCTAACTTCACGCTCTCTTAAACTTACGTAATGAAGTTTCATTCTTAATAGCAGATTCAGTGATAATAATAATAGAAACAATTTTATTATTTTCATTACTTAATTTTTTTGTCACATTCATTCTATTTGACTGGGTGGTTTTTATAGTGCAGGGTTCCGGGTTACATCCTGCCCCCTTAGGAGTCCATCACTTTTCTTACTATGTGCACTGTTTCAAGGAGCACACTCTTCTGCTTGAGTCCAGGAGCTACTTCAGCATCTAGTTTTTTCCAAGTTCCATTTCAGGGATCTTGGGCCGTGCCTAGTGTCCCTATGATTATGAGTACAATTTCCACTGGTATATCCCATATCCTTCTTATCTATTTTCAGGCCTTGATACTTATCCATTTTTCTCTTTCTTTCTCATCTACCCTGGTGTCCCACGGTATTGGGACATCAGTGGTTGATACATTCTACTTGAATTTGTCAATCAATGTCACGTCTGGTATATTGGTACATATCACCCTATCTGTTCTGATACCATAGTCCCAGAGGACCTTTGTCTGATCCTTTTCTATCGCTCCTTCAGGTTGGTCCTCATACTACTTGTTACTGCAAGGCAGCTGGTGTTTCTTGCACAGCCTCCAGTGAAGGGCTTTTGCCACTGAATCATGCCCCTTTTTGTACTGGTTCTGTGCAAGTGCTGGACATTCGATGAAACATGGCAATGGCTACTGAGGGGAGAACTCAAGAGAGAAACAGAAGGAATGATAACAGTGGCACAAGATCAGGCCCTAAGAACCAGGTATGTTCAAAGAATGATAGATGGAATAACATCTCACCCGTATGCAGGAAGTGCAATATGGAAAACGACACTATAAACCACATAGCAAGCAAACGTCCGGCACTCGCTTGCTATGTGCCGGACATTCGCTTGCTAAGTGTAATATGAAAAACGAGACCATAAACCACATAGCAAGCATTTTCCCCAACAAATGCAATATGTATAGTTACGGAATTTTGCCATCGCAACTTTTTCATCTATCAGGCACGGCCAGAAAGCAACCCCTTACACATG
>NC_061100.1:29451896-29459396 GCF_015104395.2 Macrobrachium nipponense
TTCAGCTTGGTTTAGCTTCTTCGAGCAGTATGAAACAGGTTGGCGAATGCCATCCTTTACTTAAAATAGAACTGCCCCGATGCCTACATCACTTGCTTCGACGGCCATGTAAAATGGTCTCTCGAAATCAGGGGTACTCAATACAGGTTTATTGATTAGCACAGCTTTGAGATGATCATATGCCTTCTCACACTCTGTTGTACACTGAAATACTCTGTTTCCCTTAAAGAGGGTGATGATGGGTGCAGCAGCGTCAGAGAAGTTCAGGATAGACCTGAAATATTGTATCATACCTACAAACCTTTGTGCTTCTCTCTTCGGATAAGGCATATCTCGGATTGCTTTAAAATTTGCATCATTTGGATTAGCTTACCATGGCCAACCACGTGCACTTTTTAATATTTGCGATGAGGTTAGCCTTCTGTAGAGCCCTTAAGACCTTTGCGACAATCCGGAGGTGCTCGTCCCAGGTGTTTACAAAGATTACAATGTCATCAAAGTAGACGACGCAGTTCTCAATGCCTGCTAGGACCTTATTCATGAGGTGTTTTAAACAACTTGGAGCGTTCTTTAAACCGAAAGGCATTACCTTATACTGGTAAAATCCATCCTGTGTGGTAAATGCTGTCAGCGGGTGTGATTCCGCTGACAAGGGGACTTGCCAGTACCCTTTCTCCAGATCAATTTTGCTTAGGAAAGGGGCACTCCCTAGGTTGCCTAGACACACTTCTATTCGTGGGAGAGGATATGGTTCTGGCTTGGTAACTGCATTTAGTTTTCTGTAGTCTACACAAGGTCTGCCCCCTCCTCCTTCCTTCGGTACTATGAATACCGATGAGGACAAGTTCTAGTTGTAAGTTAACTTGCTCCTTTATCCTCTCCTATGTGTGGGTTGACTGTAATAACACTGTGCAATGGAATTTGTGCTCTCCTTCAGTGATATACTGTGTTCCAGGACATCTGTACATCCTAGCCAATCCTCTACTACTGGGGAATGTTGCATCAATAGGTTCATGATGTCTCGATGTTGGTCTGCATCAAGCCCTGGAGTGATGGCGTGCAGTTGTTCCAGAACTTCTGAGTTGGTGATGGGGAGTTGCATCATTGTGATAGTGCCTACCATAGCTGCTGCAGTTGGTGGGGGATTTGCTATTTTCCTCCTCCTCTCTTGCCTTGTAAGGTTTGAGCAAGTTTACATGGAGCCACTTGGCCCCACGTTGTCTGCAGTTTACCAGATAATTTAGAACTCAACGTCTTCTTAAGATCTTATGTGAGCCTGTAAACTGGGGTTTCTAATGGGCGTGTAGCCCCAGTGCAAAGTACGAGGACTTTGTCACCTATGTAAAACTACATGTTTCCTTTCCCTTGACAAACCGTAGTTTGACTCTTTCTGGCACAGCTGCCTCTGTAGTTTGTGCCATTGCCCAAGCTGCCTTAAGTTTATTTTGGATATCCGGGAGGTCTTTGGCCCAATCTGCTTTGGTTGGATCTGCCCACAAGTTATGCAGAATATCTATAGGGCCCTTCGTCAAGTGGCCATACAATAACTCAAAAGGGCTATATGCCATAGTCTCTGATGGGCTTTGTTGGAGAGCAAAAAGAGCATATAGCAGATTGTTCTCCCAGGTTCCACCATTTTCATGTTGGAGTTTAGAAAATATAAAAGTTAATGATTGGTGGAATCGTTCAATGATCCCCTGGCTCTCGGGGTGATATGGAATTCCTTGGACATGAAGTGCCATCTCTTGTCGCTCTGAATGGTAACAGGGAAGCTGAAACGGCAGAAGTGCAGGAGCGCTTTAACAGCGTTTTTTGAGGTTTCACTCCGAACTGGAGTGGCTTCGGGATACCGAGTGAAAAAATCAATGATGATTAGGCAATGTGCATTCTCTGTTTTCATGTGGGTATGCCCCTGTGGTGTATAGTAGACAACAACCACATCCGGGGAAGGGACACCCACCGATGGTATATTTTGTAACTTGGCCCTTTGCACCAACTCATTTGGGTTTTCAACTGCCTGACAGCTAGAACAAAACAAGACATATGATTTTACAGTCTTCCGCAACCCAGCGTGTGTGTGTAAATACATACTTAAATAATTATATATACTATAATTCTATGTATGATCATTATATATGTGTGTATGTATATGTGTATATATATATATATATATATATATATATATATATATACATATATAATGATCATACATAGATTTATAGTACCAGGTGTTTCAAAATTAGAGACCCCCTCCACAGAACAAAAGGAAAGTTATGATGTTTTCTGCTATAGCCTATCTCCTAGTACATTATCTTAAGTTTCTATTAAGCTTTTTTTCATTTAACATTTCTTGTATTTTCAGACTGAGTGATGGAGTTAGATACAGCCATGGCTAACGACTCGGAGGACATCAGATGGATTGACCGAATCTGGGCTATAACCTTCAGAGTGGCCAGGGATGTTGGTGCATCCTTCATTTCACATTCATGGATAGCTAGATACATTAAAAAAGATGAATCCTTTGTTAAAAGAAACTGGAACAAAAATCCATATGACTGTCATCACAAAAAGAGTGAGAATCTTGGAAGGCCTGAAGTCCTTTCTCAGGAGTCAAAAGACACCATAGCTGAGGCAGTGGGTAGACCAAGAAAGTCTTTATGTAAATTGGCCCTTGGACTAGAAACAAAAAGGGGAAAGAAGAGAAGTTATAGTGCTGCATATTGTGAGTTGAAAAAATCTGGCATCAAGCCATTTCATGTTACCAGCGAGCCCAACATCACTCAGCAACAGAGAGACCATACATGGTTTTGTGGTTCATTTCTTAAAGATTGGGATGAAGCTGACTTTCTCCATGTTGCCGCATCAGATGAATTCTTAATTTACACAGTCAGGAAGCCAAATCATAAAAATGACATCATTTGGGCTGCAAAGTTGAATGATATCGGCGATGACATGCGCTATCGCCAAATTGTGAAATTTCCTAAATATTTGGGAATTTTTCTCTGCTTCACAGCCAAATGGTTAATATGGATCATCAAAGAAAAAGGACAGTCATGGAATGATGAATACTACAGAGAAACAGTGCTTTCTTGTGGAGTATTTCCTTTCCTCAAAGATCCTGAAAATGTGTTATCTGTTGAAGAAGTCACATTTTTGCATGACAAGGCACCATGTTTCAAGGCTCTACAGACACAGGAGCTGCTTAAAAAACAGTGATGTCGATTTCTTCTCCTCAAGTGAATTTCCAGGTAGCTCCCCTGACCTTAATGTGTGTGAAAACATTGATAGTATCCTATAGGATCGTGTTGAAGCGCGCACAGTGAACGATGATGGTATACCAAGCCTCAACGACCTGTGAAGAGAGGTGACCAAAGTGCTCAGGGAAATGGAGTTTGAGTCCCAGATTTTTTGCAATTTGCTGAAATCATACCCCTCTAGAATGCAGGCTGTGGTACAGGCAGATGGAGGCCACACAAAATATTAAATACTCAAAGAGAAACTTAAATAAATACTTGTTCTGAATACCTTTTTTTTCTGTCAATATCAAAGTTTATGCTGAAGATGGGGCCCTCTAATTTTTTAAACCCCCGGTGTGTGTATATATATTATAAATATAGTATATATATATTTATATATATATATATATATATATATATTATATTTGTGTGTGTGTGTGTGTGTGGTGTGGTAGTATATATATATTTATATATATATATATATATATATTATATATATATATATATGTATATATATATATATATATGTGTGTTGTGTGTGTAATATGATATATAGCATATATATATAGTATAATATATATATAATATATATATATATAATATAATATTGTATATATATAATATATAATACTATATATATATATTAATATATTATATATATATAGTACATATATATATATATATAATATTATATTTATAAATAAAGATAAATGCCACGAAGGAAAAATAAACGAAGGAGGTCTGCAAAATCTTTCGACTTTAAAAGTCCTTTACTGAGCAGATACTGACATAAATACGAGAAAAGACAATACAAGAAGGTTCGTATAACTGACAGATAGGGATTATAAAGGGATTAGTACCAAGAATCCGACACACCTGGAAGATAAGAAACCTTCCCAAACAAGCATAAACAATGGGTGCAATTAAAGGTTTAAGACAATCATCTCAGATACAATTTCCAGACAATTAAAGGATTATAGGTGACAGCTATCCAGAACTTGGTAAACAAAACCATCTTCACAAAACATGACAGACATACATTACAACAAAATTTAATAACTCTAGGGCAACTGATTTTTATTTAAGTCAGTAATTATATCTTTGAGGTCATTCTTAAACATGTTACAGATACAAGGGTCTAAATGAAAAAGGCCACGACTAACATTGAAATTACAATGAAAAGTAAGTTGTATTAAAGCAGATTCTAAAAGATTTCGTGATAAGACATCTCTTGACCATGCAATTACTGAACTATCAATCCAATTAATTCGGTGGTTGTTTTCACTTAAATGAATGAATAATGCATTAGATTTTTGCCCAGTTTTTACAGAGTATTTATGTTGGCTTAGCCTTACTTCTAAGCCTTTGCTGGACTGTCCGAGATAGAATGAGGGACAATCCATACATGGAATTTTATATATTATGTTGTTGCTTTCCCTGGGGCCATTTTTTATTAACATTTTTTTTAGTGTGTTATTATAGGAAAAAAAAAGGTTGACATTAAAAGCTTTTAACATTGGTTTAATGGTTTCAAATCCGTTAAAATAAGGCAAACTGAGAATGTTCTTAGAATTTTCTTTCTGTGTGTTATTTACAGTATAAAACTTTTTGTGGGCTTTATTATAACAAATGTCTAATATATGTGAAGGATAGCATAAAATCTCCCTATTTTTCTTATGTATTCAATTTCTTGATCCAAATATTGTGGACTGACAATTCGCAATGCTCGTAAAAACATAGAGAAAAAAATGATATTTTTATATTAAGATGGTGGCCTGAGAAGAAATGAACATAAGTTAAGTTGTTAGTTGGTTTCCTATAAATACTGAATTTACATTGAAATGGTTCTCTATGTATCAAAACGTCTAAAAAAGGGAGGCAATTGTCTTTTTCTAATTCTAGAGTAAACTTAATCGATGGTACCTGGTTATTTAATTTAGAGAGTAAATCATTTACATCAATACCGACAGGAAGAACAGCTAAACAATCATCAACGTAACGATACCACTTTACAGGAATATGAATGATATTAGGTAAGTAGCGTTTTTCACAGAATTCCATATACAGGTTTGAGAGTAATGGTGATAAAGGATTTCCCATTGCCATGGCAAAAATTTGTTGATAAAATTCACCATTGAATATAAACTTACAATCACAAATGCACAAAATCGTGAGTGAAATCATGTGACTTATAGGTAGAGGTAATTCATGCTGAGTTAGTTCATTACTAAGATATTCTAAAATAGAGTCTATAGGGACTTTAGTAAAAAGAGAACATGCATCAAAACTAACGAATCTATCAGTAGGGCAAAGAGCAATTTTGTTTAATTTATCAACTAAATCTAGAGAATTATATATATGAGAATCGGAGATGGTTCCAAGTAACGGAGACAGGATCATAGTGATATATTTCGAGAGTTTATATGAAATTGAACCAACAGTACTGATAATAGGCCGCATAGGGTTATTTTCTTTGTGCGTTTTGACTAATCCGTACAAGTAAGGTAGCGAAGTAGATTTGACTGACAATTTGCCTAGTAGTTCTGTTTTATCTTTAAGGATACTTTTCACTATGCTATTGAAGTTTTTTATGACTTGATCAAGAGGATTTTTTTTTTTTTTTTTTTAGTTTTTTATAAGGGCTTGCATACGTGATATGTAGTCAGCTTTATCTAAAATTACTATACTATTTGACTTATCAGCTTTTGTAATGTGGATAGTATTGTCCTTTTTAAGATCGGTCAAACTTTTCTTATAGCCAGCAGGGAAGTTACTTTCATGCTTAACATTGGCAGCTCTTTATTTATGGATTTATCACGTTCATAACTTTCGTGATTCAGTTATACATAATGAGGGCCACGTTTACTTTCGCTATCCTGTTTCCTCTTTTGAGATGTGTTCTCACTACCTTCTCCAAGTCTCTTGTGGCTGCACATTCAACCAGAATTCGTCTTAAGTTCTTGAAGAAGTAAATTTCCCGTCGCAGCGAGTCCTTCCAATCAGCCGGGATGGAATGATTGAAAGAGATCCTTGTTCTTTCCAGTTCCTTGAATTTTTCTTTCTCTTCTTGCTTGGCGGCTGCTATGTGCTGTTTCAACATCATGGCACTAAATTCATTGAATGGGTGATTGTCATACCTTCTTAGACGGCGTGGCAGCAAGGATTTAGGGAGCACTTGTTCAGAAAGGCACTTCTGAACCCATGAAACCATACAAATCCACTGACGTCCTGGATTTGTATGGTTTCATGGGTTCGCACCCGGGAGCCAGCAATTCTATTATCGCCTAAAAAATTCCCCTTCGGTTAAGCATATATCAAAATATTTTCATTCCGAGGTAGAGCAAATTAGATATTAATGGACATTTGTAGCTGGATGTATGCATATGAATCACGGTAATGTGATATGACTTACATATGTGTATATACATATATATATATATATATATATATATATATATATTATAATATATATATATATATATATATATATATTATATATATATATATATATATATGTGTGTATATTATATTATATATATATATATATTATATATATATATATATATATATTATATATATAACAATATAATACATATATATATATATATTCTGATATATATATATATATATATACTATATAATACATATACATATACAATATATATATATATATATATAATATATATATATATATATATACATAATATATATATATACATACATATAATATATATATATATATATATTATATATTATACATATATATATATATATATATACATACATATCATACATTACATAATATATATATATATATATATATATATATATATATATATATACATTATTCAAAAATTCCACCTCGATTCCTCCCAGAGATACAATTTTACTGAAAATTTAGGCCTTGACTGGCAGACGAGGGGTTTGAATAAAGAAAAAAAAAGAAAAACTAAACTTCTCAGGCATAAGGCAGATTTTACTGAGGAGGGAGGAATTTTACATAAAAGCTGGACTCTAGTTTTAAAAGCACTATATTTACATGAATTTACAGAGGTCCAGGAACACAAGGGGCAGGGGGACCGCTTACAGTCCACCCAAACAAGTGGCGGGAGCAGTTCAGCCACGGCGTTTAGAAAATTGCACAACGGATCAAGATTGCAAGCTTCAAGGATTTCCAATTCCTGCCACAGCCAGGCACAGCATTTATCTGCAAATAGAGGACACAGGCATAAGGCAGGGGGCCACACGAGGGTGAACGTTACTC